>NC_080403.1:47556000-47862500 GCF_030265065.1 Corythoichthys intestinalis | reverse complement strand
AATGTGCTAGTTGTTTATTACACACTTTTGTGCTTTCAACAATAGGAACAGTAGCCTATACAAGGCTAGAATTCTGCTCAAAAAGTAGCGAGCATTTAAAAATAATAATCCAACAACAATTTGCCTTTCAGACCCCGCTTATTGGTCAGCTTTTTTTTTCTGAAAGAAAGAGGAAAAAAGAATTCCTCTGCTAAAGAGAAAAGCAATCCCAATGACAAAGTTTTTAATAGTGATGCACAATAATACATTTTTCAACAGATATCGATAACCGATAATTTCCTGCCCCTTCCACCCGATAACCGATAATGTCACGCCGATAATTCTATTCAAATATGTATGTAAAATTTTAAAGTATACAAAGATCAAATGTTACTGTGCAAAAATGTAATTTAGTGCTATTTTTCTTCCACATCAAATGTGAACAAGTAGTAAATTCCAACATCTAAACAATGGCAATGACAATGACATTGTGTAACGGTAAGCTTTTGGCAACAATTACGTAGAGAGTAAACACCCAAGTTGCACAAAAATGCCTTTAAAAGTAAGCCAGTCCTAACATATATCACATTAGTACACAGAAAAAACACACCTCCTTAAAACTAGCAGAATTGGACAAAACTGTTGATTGCGCACATTTGGAGGCTAAATCAAGTATATAATTATCGGATTGCATTATCGGTTGAATTTCGTTTTATCTGGATTATCTGTGTGACGTCATAATTACATTATCGGCCGATAATTATCGGTGACCAATATTATTGTGCATCTCTAGTTTTTAACAAGTATTTTACAAATGAAATGCCTCAATGAAACTTTTTTTTTTCTCATGAACGGTTTTCAAAAGCCTTTTTGGTGGATTTTCTCAAGTTAAAGCGCCACACATAAATAAATAAATTTAATTGTGTAAGCAGGATCTGTGTATTATTCTTATTATTTAATTACAGATGTTTTATCTCATTTGAATTTATTTTATTTAAATGGGCTATTATTTATTTTATTATGTGTTTGTATTTTACAAATGTGATGTAGTATACATTTATATTGTATATTTTATGTTGTATAACTTTAGTTCCTATGTGCATCCTATTTGCATTGAACACGGGGCCGTGTTGGTTATTATTATAGAAGAGAAGACAGCAGTAAATCAACAAAGACAAGTCAACTGAGCCCCGATCAACCACTCAAGAGATCTGATGGACTCAAAAAGTGGGTCACGATTAGGGCTGGGCGATATGGCCTTAAGTACATATCATGATAAATTGAGCAGATTTACCTCGATAACGATAAATGACGATAAATTCGCCCAAGCAAACAGTTATATAATTTGAAAATTTGAATCAATGCATGGAATACAAATTAACAGTTTCTCGTTAAATTTATTTACCAGCTTTCAATTTAACAATTGCACATGCAGTCTAAACATTAAGTATTTAAAAAAAATCTTGTAAACAATAAGAATTCTTGTGTGAACATTTATAACAGCTTGTATGGCTTGAAAAATATCATCACTTGAATTTCATTAAATTCATTCCGCATTGTTATACACTAGATAGTGGCATACGTTTAGATATTTAGAATAGATACAAATACGACACATCCACCCGCCCCCCAGAAATTATACTTAATTAAAAAATAAAATGTTTCACAAACCTTTCCTTTCTTTTATTCGGCTCAATTTACATCTTATGATTTTGGAAATCCTTACAGTATGCAATAATATTCCTGTTCCCAAGCACTGTGCTTACTGTAGTGTAATTTTTACAAAGAATAAACAATACATAGTTACTCGCCGTCATCTAGGACGAGCCACTTACAAGACTAGCACTGTCGTGTATTACAAATACTGCTTTGAACACATCTTCACCGACAAAAGCAATGACACAGGCTTAAAGAGGTCAACTTTAATTGTGTAAATCACACTTAATGACGACACGATCTCCTGGTTGAAATAGACGACATCCACTTAATTCTATTGAAGATACTGTATGTAATGCTGAGGCAATTTGTCAACTTTACTTTTAAAAAGAAACTTGCACTGTTTATCCAGTAGATGGGGCTCTTGCAGTGTGTCAAACAGTGATTCAATTTAGGGCAATTGTCTTAAAAGTGGTTCATTGTTTCAGAAAGCCTCGGTTTTTCCATCTTTATCTGGAACCCGTCAAGAGTTTACTTAATGTCGGGTGAAAGTTTGGCGAAGCTAACTTAAGCCCGACTTCATCCCGTTTACTTGTAGCATTAGCCGCTAGCGTTAGCTGCTAGCGTTAGCCTACCGGGCTTCTGTTTGATTGGCTTCCTGAAAACCATGTGACTCCAAACGTAAGCGCACTGTCTGCTTTCTTAAAGGGGAATGAACATAGCCGAACAACACAGAGTCAAAGCGGGATGAAAAGGCTATATTTTCTTCTTTTATTAAATTACCGAATTTACCGACATGGTCAAAATTACGTCGGTCATCGTGAAGAATTTCGGTAACGGTAAATTTTCGGTTTACCGCCCTGCTCTAGTCACGATTGCATATTAGTTTGAAAATCGACCGGATCCACCGTATTTTTACACGAGTGACTTCCGGTCTGCTAGCTAGTAGTATTGACGCAGGAGGGCCGCGTCTCACGTCAAATAATAAACTCTGCCATTCTTTTCGCGTGCATCGCGTTGAGCCGCTTCTGGGACGCATCTAACACGCGGCTGCACTGCGACTGGTGTGCATTGGCTGATTGACTTTAACGCCCGAGTTTCACTGTGTTCTCGCGGCGGCCACGCTGTCGCGCCGTTGACGTTTCTTACTGTCCTACCGTGTTGGTCCTCATTATAGTAGAGAAGACGGAGTAAATATACTGTAATTTACACAAAGAAACTGTAACCCAATCGACTCACAGCCTTAAAAAGTAAGGGTTACATTACGTCAGAAACTCGTTCGGTACGCCTCCGTTCCGAACCGAGCACCAAGTACCGAAACGGTTCAATAAGAATACATGAACCATTACACCCTTAGTATCGGTAATCAAATTTGTTGACAACTAATGTATTAATCGATGTAATCGATTAGTTGTTGCAGCCTTATTAAGAATCTAGTTTAGACAAAAAGGTGTCCAAAAATTGGCAAAAATATGAATTGTTTTCCAAAGTAAAAGCGGATATTTGTTCATGTCCTACTGTGGCAAAAACATAATGAAGAAATTTGATAATACTTACAACTGATAAGTTATATGTATGTTATAATTTCACTATTTTAGACAAGTTTAAGATGAAGAAGGTCCAAAACGATTAATTGGTTATCAAAATATTTGTTAATTAACCGATTTATTGTTGCACCACTAACATACTATATATATTGTAGAGTCATAAAATAAAATATTGCCTTTCAAAAAGAACTCCATCTTCTTAAGTTGCAGATTCTCCATCTCCAACAAAAAAAACTATGTATGATGAGTTTCAACTAGAATCCACAAGAGTTAATTGAGGACCTGTAAACATCTATATGTGGCATGTATCTAGAGTACAAGTGGTTGTTTACAGCTGAGTACAAGGGCCTTTCTCTCCCTGTACATTACACGCCAGAATGAAGCCATCAATTGCTACTGTCATAAAATGATGGATTGTAACTCCATATATATCAAATAGAAGGCTAGATGTCTAAAGGTGGCGTTTGCAGCATAAGTGACTGGCAGCCATCTTGCGTCGCTGGACTTGTATGGCGTGTTCTTTTGTAGCTGATGTATGGTGAGTGATTTACTCCATTATAATACTCTTAACTCGCTGAATTATTGACTGATTTACAAACAGTTTGGTTTATGACAAACCATTTTAAGGTGGCTATGATTCAGGTTGGATTTTGAAAATATATACAGTCCCTGACAAAAGTCTTGTCGCTTATCCATTTTGTCAAAACAATTGCTAATAACCTGACTTTTAATTATTCAATTGGTTTCAGAAATGGCTCATATGAAAGCTAAGACCCTCCAAATGATGTTGAATGTACAAAAATATGATTTTGCCACCACCAAACTTCACTGTTTAGTGGAAAAAGGTGGATTTTTCAGATGAATCTTCCATTGAATTACACCACAGTCACCCCAAATATTGCAGGAGACCGATCTCTGAGCCCGCATGGATCAGAGATTGATCCATGCAACTGCACTCCATCTTGCTTGTTTGGAAACACGGTAAGATTATTTTTCTTATCTTGGCAAGAGAGAATATGCAATGTTGCTTTAGCCTTTAAAGGTCTGTGCTGAGTGATCATCAGATTGTAAATGTAACCTCTAGCGTTAACATTCATGTTAGCATTAGCTTCAGAATGGCGTGGGTCCTCTTAAAACACTGGCCAGTCTGAAGCATGGCCACTGGACTTATCTGGTCAGTAATTCTAGAAAATGTTAAACGTTCAGACAATATATTTTTTTTTTGGTTTTGGTTTTTTTAACATACAGTTTGTGGATTCAATGTAGGGTTAATTGAAAGTAACGTACTGCTTTTCCTGCTGAGTGTGTATTATCATCACAAAGTTGTCGTTGTCCTTGTAGATGTTACAATATGTGCTCATCTGTCTATGTTCATTCGAAATGGTTGGAAACCTTTTTTTTAATTTTTGGACTCAAACTTGAATTTTACAGAGGAAAACCAAATGAGTAATATCTGGCCGAAATAAATGCCTTAGTAGTATTTGGGAAAACTGTACTTTTTTCATGTTTCACACTTGCTGTTTTTGTGCCCCATACTACTACATAACAACAGTAACCCCCACTTTCAGTCACGGTCGCCACAACTACCTGTGAACCATTGCGGGCGTAACACATAATAACAGTCACTACAGTATGAATATCCATACCAAATGAATTCCTCACTAATATTCTGGAAAATTTTGCATTTTCTCGAAATCCAGCGTCGTGTTGTGCAGTACTCAAAGCCACAATGTATCATCACAGCACATTTAAATTTGTACTTGAAGCCGTAAAGCTCGAAAGCTTACTGCGACATTGCAATCGCAAGAGAAATATCCAGCCCAAATGAATCACATATTAATATTCTAGAATATTTTGCATTTTTTCGAAATCCAGCGTCTTGCTGTACAGTACTCAAAGCCACAACGTATCATCACATCACATTGCAATCGCAAGAGACCCAAAAGACAAAAGACAGCGCTGTAGCTGACACAATCAGATATTTTTATTGCTAATTTTGAGTTTCGAACTAATTTTCCGCACTAAATGAAAGTCTACAGAGATCAAACCCATCTAAGAACACTATAGTACAAATGACAAAATTCAAGAAAATCGGTCGAGCCGTTTCAGAGTTCATAGGGAACGAACACACACACACATAGACAAAGTTCCATTTATATATGTTTAGATTTGTTTTTTAATTATTCAGTTAAGTTAATGCATCTCCTAAGTTTATGACAAAACAAGCCCTTTAAAAATCTTTTGACAATTGAGCAGTTTATAGCTATTTTGACATAAGCCATCCATTGACTATTATTTTATATTTATTAAACAGCCCCGAAGCAAAACTGCCAACAAGTGACAACACCTGTTCCCATTGGCTCTGAGAGCACATCAGACATCTAGTTTTATACATATCCATTGGTATCCGCCATGCTTAAATAATGGACTATACCATGTGAACCACATGCATCTTCATAGAAATCATGATGCATCTGCAGTAATCAAGTAAAAGAGCTTTTATAAGTTAAAAAAAAAAAAAGTATGTTCACCACTTGTTACAATGTTATATACAAATACATATGATGCATCAGCACTCCATTTGAACGATTACAGGTTTGTCATGTTGAGCTAATGTGGAAGAATAGCCACTGTCAATTGACAGTTGTGATTTTTTAAACTCATACTTTCATTATTTTCCGTACAAGAAATGAAGCGGACTAAATTGAAATATTTTTTACTTTCTATTTCTAAACACGTGAACAATAATAAGCCAATATTAAGCACAATCACTGGAAGCAATGTAATAGGGCAAATTACGTTTGACTGCCGAGAGGGAGGGAGGCGACAGGGTGGTTATAAATTTAGATGAATACATTTTTGTCATTTCTCCATCTTGATAAGACCGTAAAGTAGCTGAGTATTCTTTCAAAATCCAAGCGAGATACTTGGATTTAAAAATAAACACAAACTGAATGAATTAATATCATAATGTAAAATGTGTATTTATTTATGATAAAGGATGATCATATTTATGATTAGTGCTGCAACGATTAATCGATTAACTCGAGTATTCGATTAGAAAAAAAATATTCAAATTAAATTGTGTTGCTTCGAGTATTCGTTTAATTAAAGTGGCATAATGTTTTATTTTGAAAGTTTTTTTTGGGAAAGTTTTTTTCTTTTTAGTTTTATTGATTAGGGTGGATACACTGCCCTCTGGTCTGCCTCATTTCACATGGCTGAATCCAACTGCTCCCTGTTAAGACCAACGTAAGCTAAGTTTTTGCTTGAGCTAATGTTTTTTAATGCATTCCTAATTTAGTTTATAAGTATATTCAGCCCTTTTTTGTTGGAATATGAGTCTGAACCATTTATTAAGAGCATTGTAAAAAAAAAAAAAAAAAAGCACTAGCATTTTATAGCATTTAAGCTAGCGGACATTTGCTATGTACGTTAGCAAATTGTTCTTTTGTTGTACATAGATCCTCATTTATTTTTTTATACCGTTTGAGGCTCAATTCAGGTATTTGAATTTTTCATGTTCCTTATCCGATTACTCGATTATTCGAATTAACTACTTCATCGATTAATCGACTACTAAAATAATCGATTGCTGCAGCCCTATTTATGATTGTTGAGAATTTGGCAGTGGACTTTGTGGATTTAAAAGGTCTTGAAGGAATTGAGCAGCCACACTTCAGTACACTTCTGCTTTGCCATGAGATGATCATAAAGGGAAAAAAACTGTAGTGTGATTATTAAAGAAAAAAACCATCATTGAATGTTGTCACAATTTGATAGCCTGAATAAGAATTTATTCAATAGTTTTTGTCACACTTTCCCTTTCAAAGCACATTCTGCTGCTCATTGTGGTGTGCATGCTTTGACTACCTGGGTTTGTACAGGATAATGCAGACGTGGATATACCACCCGATAAGGCCATTTTTGGAGTATTTAACAGTATTGGATTTGGTTATAACATCGGATCTGATCCAGCATTCACATGTTTTCAGCACCGTTGCACTTTTCGGCTGCTTTAAATCAAATCATTAGACAAACATGTCCGCTGTGTGTGACTATTCCTCGTGGTAAAAGCGCATGGTGTAATATTTGTAAATAGAACATTCCTCTGGGTGGTGCCAGCAGGGCTTTAATAAAAAATAAATAAATAAATTTGACATCTGACAAAGTTTGTGGCAGCATTTGTCTTCTTAATCTTTTGACTGTTATGAATTTATTTTGTAAAAACAGAGTTCTATTATGTCTTTTGACTTTGAACTGTTCAGGATTTAGATATTTTTTATTATGTCATGTATTTTCATAGCCTGGTATGCAGAGAAAGTCAGTTATAATACAGTTCATTTTGTAAACGACAATAAAAAAGGATATATGTAATAATGGTTGCATTATTTTTTATATATTTTAATGGTCTAAACTAGTGGTTCTTAACCTGGGTTCGTTGAGTAAGTCTAAGGGGTTCGGCAAAGGTAAAGAAACGCAGGGCCCTATTTTCAGTCGCTGATTAAATCTATAAATAAATTTTAGACCAGGTTTTGGACTGGTTTGCTCCCAATTTACAGGCTTAATAGATTTCTTTAACAGCTAGTCCTGGATCTGGTGGGAGGAGGAACTGGTTTGCTCAGTGGAAGGTTGACTCGCACTTGGTATGAGGGGATGCAACAGACCAATGGGTAGCGTGGTCTCAAATTTTGACTTGTTTATAAAACATGCGATCAAAATGAGAAGAATTTTGAATGGGATTTTGCTAAATTGTTAGCTTGCTAGTTTAGATATATTGGTTTTGAATTTGAAAAAAATTCCTTTATTATCTAATTCCGAAGGGTTCGGTGATTCCACATGTGAAACTTGTGGGGTTCGGTACCTTTAAACATACAGGTATTGGGGGTCAGTAATGGCAAAAGAAATGCATTATTTTTAATGTTCTAAAAATATAAGTATTGGATCAGAACTGGGTCATATTGGCGAAAAAAAAATCAGCTCATAAGTTTTTAAAAAATTGCAATGGGACATCTGTTATATACAATATTGTACTGGAGATTCAGTTTTTCCGCCAGCTTCTTAGCAAAGTAGTCTTATTAGCCATTATTTGCAGACAATGAAGAATATATATGCCTGCTATTTTGTTATATTGTCTGTTAATATTAATGCTGTAACGATTAATCGATTAACTCGAGTAATTCTATTAGATAAAAGATTCAAATTAAATTTACCTGCTTTGAGTGTTCGTTTAATTAAAATGTTGTTGTTATGGTTTGTTTTGAAAGTGTTTGCATTTACCTTTATTGATTTGGGTGGATTCACTTCCCTCTAGTGGCAACAGTGAATATGACATAACTAATTTCACATGGCTGAATCCATCTGCTCCCTGTTAAGACCAACGTAAGCCAAGTTTTTGTTTGAGCTGATGTTTTATTAATGCATTTGTAATTTGGTTTATAGGTATATTTAGCCATTTTTTGTGGGAATATGTGTTTGAACCATATTAAGAACATTGTAAAAAAAAAAAAAAAAGCATTTTGTAGCATTTAAGCTAGCGGTCTTTTGCTATGCAAGTTCATAGACTTCATAAAGATATTGACGGGACTCATCCCCAGACACTGCACCACGCCTTCAAGTAGGGCACCGTCCAACAGTCCGCTTCAGTCGGTCGCAGTTATTCTCAAAACACATGCAGCAATCCAACGCCGGAGTTAGGTTGAAAAAGTACGAAAGCTTTACCGCATACAAACACGAAGGATTGTCTCAGGAGTGAGTTGTTGGAGGATTCAAGGTAATTATTCTATTTTTCGTACCATGCATGCATTTTGAAATGTGAAAAAAATCAATAGGAGGAATTCACCGCTACGGCATTGGAGTCATAATTTGCAATATTTACGTACAATAAATGCTAACTGCCCGTTTTTTTGCTTTTAACCAAGAATTGAGACTGTTTTACGTTCATATCTATAAAGAATTCAGGGATTTAAGCATTTAGTCGCAAAAATTTTCAACGTTAAAAGCTCTTTGTGGTGATAAGGTGGCGCCACAGTGGCTTAAAGACTAGCAGCACATTCGACATATTTACGTAAAATAAATGCTAACTGCCCGTTTTTTTGCTTTTAACTAAGAATCAAGACTGTTTTACGTTCATATCTATAACAAAAAAAATCAGGGATTTAAGCATTTATTCACAATTCAACGTAAAAAGCTCCTTGTCTGTGTTTCCATTCGGTCAGCTTTGACGGAAACAGTACGCCTATTTATCGGCCCCATGCCCTGTCAATATATTATGAAGTCCATGGTAAGGTAGCAAATTGTTCTTTTCTTGTACTTAGATCCTCATTTATTTATTTTTTATACCATTTGAGACTCAGCTCAGGTATTTTAATTCTTTATGTTCCTTACCAGATTACTCGATTATTCAAACTAAGTAGTTCATCGATTAATCGACTACTAAAATAATCGATAACAGCAGCCCTAGTTAATACGCTACACTTGACCATGTTTAGATATGCGATGTCACAAGGATGCTAATTGTTAGCACGTGTGACTATGGAATTTCCTATTCTATGCTAGCATTGAGTTAGCAGAAACTACCCAGATAGCAGACCGGCAATGAATAAACGTTGTTTTTCCCATCAATATCATCAGTATGGTTGACATAGAAATTTTTTACATCAAGTGACGTTGAAACAACGTTGTTCTACGGTATGTCAGGCGATGGTTGGATTAACATTGTTTTACAGTTGATGAACTAATGTTGACAAATAGTTGATTTATGATTGACAGGGAAATATGATTGCAAAGTCATTGAATTATGGATGAGCGAGCATTTTGGTCAAAAATGTTTGGTTCAGCGTTGTTCCAATATTATAAATAAACGAAATGACGTTTAGGTTTTGTAAGTATTTCAACGTTGAAACAACATTAACTGAGGGCGCAAAAGTGACGTCGATTCAACGATATAAGCTCGACCGTGGAATGTTGATCCAGCATCTATTCAACGTCGGTCTGCTATCTGGTTGTAAGGTTGTTTGAGAGATGAAAGCGTAATTCATTTTGATTGTTTAGTATGAAAGCAACCTTGGGATGAGTGTGGTGGTTTAAAGAATACTTGCTAATTACTCGTGTCAAATTGTCATTTGACTTTAAGCGAGTGGGTTCACCAGCTATATTTCATATTGTTTCATTATCATAATAACACTAAAGTAAGTGTGTAACTCTGACTTTACATAAGAGCAGCAACAATTCTTGTTTTCTTTTTGCGAGTGAGCAATTTTCACAGCAAAAAATAATATAAAATAACAAATTTGAGCACCATTACATTATTTGAGCCGTTTCTTTCGGCTTATGTGTGATAGAAATGGCTCACCTGAGGATTTGGCATGCCCTTGAACACTGGCTGAGACTTGAAAGCTTTCCTCCGTTTATCCCAAGATGCTAATCCTGTTCAATAGAAAAGCAAAAAGGCATGTGGCAAGTCAGTGAAGGGGGCCTTAACCCTCGGACCTGGCCAACAATTGCCGTTTATATAACGCTAAACTATTATCAACATAACAAGCGCGATGTTAATCATCACACAGCCAAATTGTCAACCGTAGTTGCGCAGTGATATTGATACATCGACAAGTTTATAAGACGCGACTGGCTTTCAAATTAGGCTGTCGTAAGTAGGAGATATTTCAATAAATCACAGTCTGGACTTTCGCACGTTGCTCTTGTGCAATGTGAGTTTCCAATCCTTTACATTTGAACTCAACTTTCCCCCCCAATAAGATCTCACTTGCTTTTAATCTTTAGATGTCGTCCTCGTGCGTGTCCGCTCCATGTTGACGGGGATTGTTTGCGAGTGAGGAGAAGATTGTGTTTTGCCAATTTTTGCAAATGTGAGTTGAGACGAGTCGATCGGCCGCCCGCCCTTCCAGACGTCGGGGCTCACGCGCACGCGGCGGCGCTGGTACTAGTGGCTAACGCTTAGCGTGGTTAGCAGGCTGGCTTCATTCCTCAAACGCGGCACCAACTTCGGGCAGCTTTCAAGCGGTGAAACGACCGAGCGAGTCCAAAAAAATTCAAAGGCAAAACTGTTCATTTGCCAACAGAAAGCACAAGCGCCAAAACACGCTGAGAAGAAATTCACACCTACTGTTGTACGACGACATATATCCTCGGCTCTTCGGTAACCAAATAGATGGCCATTACTTTTTGTTATGCACCGCCTCCTCCTCGGAGCCTCTACGGGAAAGAGGGATTTCCTCCCCGCCCACATACTCCTCATAACCAATCACGTTTAACATTAGCGACTCAGCCCTGATCTGGTTGGTGACATACATGCATATCAGGACGCTGATTGGTCCGTTGTCATGCCCGTAATGCAATAACCCAGCCCTCGAAACAGGGGTGTGTCGTGACGTCAGAGGTAACGAAGAGGTAAACAACTTTGACCGCGTGAGCTTAAAGCAACATGGTTTTGTGCCTCTATCTACGCGAATCACTGGCAAGACCCCCGTTGCGGGGATTACCACGACACCGCTATCAACAGTAGTAGTGTTCCATCCCGAAAGGCGGAGCTTATGAAATTCAGGCCACGCGTTTTTGTCTTTGTTTGTAAAACGACGGGTGTTCATAGTGTGAATACGTAAAACATAATTGTACCGTTGCTCCCCGTCGAAATCACAATGCCGAAATTGCGCCATGAGATGCACACGCTCGCCCTGTTTTGATTAATGCGTCTCGCCTCATTGTTTGTTTGACATCCTCAAAATGTGTGCGGTCAGGCGTGTGGAGACGAGGGGTGTGTCTACTCTGCAGTGCACTGGTAGGCTGCGAGGCGATGCCGCCGCTCCGGGCCGTGTGTTGCCATACATTTGCAATGCAAAGCACACCGAGAGGACTGAAAATAGATGACTGGACGCCGATGCATAATATTGATGTTTTGTCGCGCTTTCCTCGAGTAAATATCGAATCCACTGCGGCTTCACGCTTCAATCGTTCACATGGCATTTGTACGTCCACGCTCGTGGTGCACATGGGAGCTGTGGTCAATGGAGGAAATGGTGGTACACAGTAAGTGTGTTTGTGTGTGTGGAGGAGGACTATGAAGGTCAGGGGTGTGTCTGTAATAAAAACACTGTAAAGGGGGACAGATAGGAAGGGCAGAGGGAAAGAGGGAGAAGGGCCTCATCCGGCTTCATATATCCTTTTTCAACCAAAATTGTTTTCCGACTTCTGCTGCAGGCTGGGTCAAAACTGCATCTGCAAATTTCAAATACAGAAAGTATATAGGTGTAACCACACAATTCTTTGAAATAATTTTCACATACATTTGCCCATTTATCAATTTCATAGTGTTGCACTTTTCACTAAGAGAGACGCATGTGACTAAACCATAAAAATCTTTATTTTTGTTGTTTAAACACGGGCGTAGGTTTGGTCTCAACATTGGTTGGGACGATATAACAGCATAACCTGCATGTACACTTTTTGCTGGGGAGGGGACATTAATAAAAACTAGGGCTGTCAAAATTATCGTGTTAACGGGCGGTAATAATTTTTTAAAAAATAATCACGTTAAAATATTTGACGCAATTAACGCACATGCCCCGCTCAGATTAAAATGACAGCAGTGTAATGTCCGCTTGTTACTAGTTACCTCTTTTTTGTTGTTTGGCGCCCTCTGCTGGCGCTTGGGTCCAAATGATTTTATGGGTTTGGGGAGTGAGCATGGTGTAATGCAGTACTTCTCAAATAGTGGGGCGCGCCCCCCTGGGGGGGCGCAGAGCGATGCCAGGGGGGGCGCATGTGACCTCGGGGAACATGCTTTTTTTTTTTTCTGCCGTACTGGAATAAAGTGTACTTGCGCATCCACTCAGTGGGTGGCAGTGGCGCTCTCATTTTCAGAGTGCGTGCAGTATTTTCGAACTAAGGAAGAGCACTCATCACACAGAAAACAAATATGAAGAGCAGTGCGCCGCCGCCGTTTTCAAAAGCCGTTTTCCGACCGGAGTCACTCTCGCAGCGACCCACTGTCTTGTCCGGTTCTCATGCCGCCGCCCGATAAGTGCCATTTTCGGCTTGGGATGGTAACGACGACCGCCCTCACCTACGGTTCTACCTCGGCCGCCGAGAATGCGCTTTGTTCGTGCCGTTTGCCTTTTAGCTTTGACTTTTAATAGTGTGGGTGATGAGGAAGGACTGTTTACTGTGTCTAAAAATAACTATAGCGGACCGCCAGAAGCCAAATCAATCAAGACGCCAGTTAAAGACATTCGACCCCAATCTCATTGATAAGCCGCTTGATTGTTTTTCAGCGAAAACGTGCCGAATATTGCCAGCAATCGTCCTGCTTTGTCAGTGTTATATCAGTAAACCAGTGAGCATTGTTAGCATGCTCATTGCAAAATGACTCCACACCATTGCAAAGGAGGTAATACTGAGTGTGAGCAGCAAAAATAAAAACTATCCTTCTGTCCAAGGACACTCTTTTTTTCCTTTATTCATTTTTGTTTTTTCGGTCAAATTTTTTGGCATATGGTCCTCATGAGTGAATGTTTCTAATCAATTTGAATTTGTTATTATTTACTGATTTTATTACATTTTATTTTTCGGTATCAAATGGTCAAAAATGTACCTTGAGTGTATTTTTACAGTTTGAATGTGACTTTTTTTTTTTTTTTTAATTCAGGCAAATTGATGCACGTCAAGTCTTCTCTGTTACAAACAAAACAATGTTAATAAAGTTATACTTTATTATAAGTTGATCTATGTTACTTTTTTTCTTTATTAGAAAAAAAGGACACAATATTAGGCAGATGCGTATTTATAATAGTAATTTTATAGACAATACTATTTACAGTGGCGGCAGAGAGTTTGGGGGGGCGCGAAAAATTTACGTCTTGCTTGGGGGGGCGTAGCAGAAAATAATTGAGAAGCACTGGTGTAATGACATCAACAATGGCGAGGTACTAGTTTATTTTTTTAATTGAAAATTTTACAAATTTTAATCAAACAAAAACATTAAGAAGGGTTTTAATATAAAATTTGTATAACGTGTACTAACATTTATCTTTTAAGAACTACAAGTTTTTCTATCCATGGGTTAATAATGTTAATGGCATCTTGTTGATTTATTGTTATAATAAACAAATGCAGTACTTATGTACCGTATGTTGAATGTATATATCCGTCTTGTGTCTTATCTTTCCATTCCAACAATAATTTACAGAAAAATATGGCATATTTTATAGATGGTTTGAATTGCGATTAATTACGATTAATTAATTTTTAAGCTGTAATTAACTCGATTAAAAATTTTAATCGTTTGACACCCCTAATAAAAACCAAATAGAGTGGGTGAACGGGGGTCAGGCTACATTTCTCGAGAATATGAACCTAATTAATTGAAAGGCTAAATGATCAATGCAAAAAAAAAAAACAAAAAAAAAAAAACTATTGACCTATACTAACTTTCATGTGTATTGGTTGAGGTGATATACCGTTCGATTTAAACCTTCGTTTCAAAAACTACTAAAGAAACATTTTGAAAACTTGAGTTTTGCAGGTTAGTAAGATTACATAGTTTAGTGTTATGCTAACTCTGATGCAGGTCGGACTTTCAGTAGCAAAATTAGTTGTGTGTTCCCCATCTCCAGAACATTGACATTTCTTTACATTACTTACAGTGGCCGCTGGTGCTGCTGTTGCTGGCTCGAAAAAAATATATACTTCTAATATCCCTCCTCTTTAAAGGGGGCGGAGGAGGAGACATGACTTTATTCTGTCTGTTATCTCGGTTCGGTACGTACCTCGGTTTTGAGGTCACGATTCGGTTCATTTTCGGTACAGTAAGAAAACAAAATGCAAAATATAAATGTGCTAGTTGTTTATTAGACACCTTTGTGCTTTCAACAATAGGAACATTAGCCCATACAAAGCTAGCATTCTGCTTGAAAAGTCACGGGTATTTAAAGATAATCCAACAACAATTTGCCTTTCAGACCCCGCGTATTGGTCAGCTTTCTTTCTGAAAGAAAGAAGAAAAAAGAAGTCCTGTGATAAAGAGAAAAGCAATGACAAAGATTTTAACATTTATTTTACAAATGAAATGACTCAATGAAACATTTTTTTTCTTATGAACGGTTTTCAAAAGCTTTATTGGTGGATTTTCTCAAGTTAAAGCACCACACAGAAATTAATAAATTTAATTGTGTAAGCAGGATATATGTATCATTCTTATTATTTATTTACAGGTCTTTTTGCTCATTTCAATTTATTTTATTTAAATGGGCTATTATTCATTTTATTATGTGTTTATATTTTACAAATGTGATGTATTCATTTATATTGTATATTTTATGTTGCATAACTTTAGTTCCTATGCGAATATTAGTTCCTACTTGTTTTGTTGTGGTAGGAGGGTTTTGTATTGAACAAGGGGCCCTTGTTGGTTATTATTATAGCAGAGAAGACAGCAGTAAATCAACAAAGACAAGTCAACTGTGCCCCGATCTACCACTCAAGAGATCTGATGGACTCAAAAAGTAAGTTATGATTGATATTAGTTTGAAAATCGACCGGATCCACCTATTTTTACACGAGTGACATCCGGCCCGATCTTAGCTACCGGTAGTAGTAGTATTGACGCAGGAAGGCTGCGTCTCGGGTCAAATAATAAACTCCGCCGTCCTTTTCGCGTGCGTCGCGTTGAGCTGCTTCTGGGACGCATCTAACACGCGGCCGCACTGCGACTGGTGTGCATTGGCTGATTGACTCTAATGCCCGCGTTTCACTACGTTCTCGCGGCGGCCACGTTGTCGCGCCGTTGACGTTTCTAGGTTTACTGACCTACCGTGTTGGTCCTCATTATAGTAGAGAAGACGGAATAAATATAATCTACACAAAGAAACTGTGACCAGATCGACTCAGAATCTCAGAAACTCGTTCGGTACGCGTCCGTTCCGAACCGAGCACTACGAACAGAAACGGTTCAATACTATTACATGTACCGTTACACCCTTAGTCGGGGCTGTGTGTGGGGGTGGGGTGTCCCAGTCATCAGCCAGTCAAACGTGTGTTGGAGGGGAAAAAATGGACCAGCATATTCAGCAAGTGAAAAGTGAAAAGAATGGGGTACCGCACGCGACACGTCATTTCCGCTCATTAATATTTATGACGTTAGCTTCTGTGGCTCTGCTGTTAGCTAAGGGGGGACAAGCTATTGTTTGTCCCCAATAGGAAATGAATGGGAATAGTGTACGATGGAGATGTTTACAGAGCTAAACCTACCAATTCTGTCCGAAAATGATGTCCCTGGTACCAAATTCACTGGTAAAGATGTGGAAGAACATACAAATGTTCAGTTAAAGAGATGGCTTGAGTGTTGACTGCTGAAAAAGACGGGGGAAAAATGAGCCGACCTAAGCTTCCCTTAGCTCAGACATGTCCAAAGTCCGGCCCGGGGGCCAAATGCAGCCCGCGGTCAAATTTCATCTGGCCCCCAGCCTCTGTCATAAAATCAATAACGTCTGGCCCGCACACAGACTTAATAAATTGGTCAGCAGTACTGCTACCAGCACATGAAGTATCTTACACACTAAATGCTGCTCCTCTTTTACCCACCAAAAGGCAGCAGCACTCTAAGCAACAGTACCCCGTGTGACCCGTTACTCCCAATTTTCTAAAATGGCGACAATCAACAACAACAACAAAAAAAGAAAGTTGACTGCGACGGCCGATGCTTCAAGGATAGGTAGAAATTGGACGAATACTTCACTAAAATACGCAACAACTGTGTCTGCCTCATTTGCAAAGAGACAGTCACTGTTTTTAAAGAGTTAAATGTGTGACGATATTACCAAACAAGACATGTTAGACAAGATTACAGGGAAGGTACGTAGCGAGAAATTGAAGCTAGTTTAATTTTACAGAAGCAGTATTTCACAAGAGCCCGACAGTCGAAAGAGAACGCCACAAAGGCTAGTTGCAAAATTGTTGAAATTATTAATTTAATAAAATACCGTATTGGGCCAAAAATAAGACAGTGTTTTTTTTGCATTGAAATAACACTGGAAAAGAGGGGGTCGTCTTATATTCGCGGTCTAGACATTATACCCATTCACGACGCTAGATGGCGCCAGATATCATTGAAGCGATGTTCTGTCATGACAGATCTCAGCTACTCTCAAGTTTAACCAGTTAGCATTATTTTATTGCAATGTTTTTCCTTATTCAGATTTGTTTCAAGACTACAGTTACAGTTAGACTTCACTTTGATGGTTAATGCAGTTATTGCAATTTTGTTGTTTTATCACAACAGATTGGTTGATTTACATTTCAAAAACCAGAAGCCATTCATTTACGAATGTGATTGCACTTTAGTTTACATATTTAAATGTTCAGATATTAAGATTTGAATGAAGCAAAATAACATGCTTTTTTTCTCAAATATATTGTTATAATCATTTGTTTCGGATGTACTGTAATTATTTTCTGTATAAAAATTAAGTTGGTGTTCAAAAAGTCTTTTTTCAAACTTGAGTCTTGTAAAAGAGGGGGTCGTCTTATAATGAGGGCCGTCTTATATTCGGGCCAATACAGTAATAAAGCAAATGTGACACACAGAATTTGCTTAAATATATTGTTCTACGTAAAGGACGTCAGCCAAGGTCGGCCCCTCACATTTTTAGCACACCAAATCTTGCCCTCTTTGCAAAAAGTTTGGACACCCCTGCCTTAGCTTTTTTTATCGACACCTTTTTCTTACGCCACTGACAATGACATTCTCCTGTTTCAACAATCTATCCTTTACTACCATAAGCCCCATCTTTCTTATATATTATATCCCCTGGTTGTCTTACGTCTGACCGTTCTTTTGGGAGACATTGCGGTTTTGTGTAGCGATCGCAAATGTTACTCGTTGACAGCCAACAAACACTTCATTTTTTTCATTAATAACAAATCTTAATTCTATTAATTTATTTACACTTCCCCCTTACTAAAGTTGTTTCTTTACAACAGAAAAGGTAACAACGGTGGCAGTCAGATACCACTTAAATTTTTTTTTTCAGGTCATTCATTGTCAGACAGAAGCAGCACGAAAAATGCCACGCGAAAAAAATAACTCAAAATAGCAAAATGGCTTACCTCTTGGCCCAAACAAAATGTTTACTGCATATGAAATCTGAACGGCTTCACTTTGCTGGCGTTAAACTGGTCTTTTAGACGTCTGTGGCATAGTAGCTCCATTCTTCACATTTTTTGGTTCCGGGAGAGTATGAAGAAAACATCCTTTATAAGTCGTAATGTCTAGAGTCGTTTCTACAAGTTCCATAGTAGCAGTGAATAATCAGCATATCAGTTTTTGAAAGATTACCGGAGAAAGAAGGCCAAAATATAATGATTTGCATGCGAGGGCGTGTATATAATGTCCTACTTCCTCTTTACGATGTGACGTCACGGTCTAAAAATAGCCTGTGTGCGGTACGCTATTCACTGAATAATGGTAGCGTCAATTCTATCCTTACAGCATACAGTCTGTGAAGGCAATGTAAATTTCCTATATAACCGAACTCATTATATAATGCAAATGAGGTTGCTCATAGACATCATTACTATTGACGAGTCACTTTGTCATTCTTTGCGCGACGCCTTATCAGAGGGGGGCCGAGCTTCATTTAGTAATAGACGAAGACGGCACACGCTCATGTCGGATTTAAGCTTGGATTTACTTACAATTGGATTCAACTACGAAACCTGTACCGCATACAAACAGGAAGAATTGTCTCAGGAGTGATTTGTTCGAGGATTCAAGGTAAATATTTAAAGATGTGCCGATCGATTGGGTCTGATCATGTCATTTTCAAAGTATCGGAATCGGCAAAAAAATATCGGACATGCCTTTTTTAATATATATTTTTTTAATAAAATCGTTTTCTAATTTGAGTGTAAGACATTTTGTCTGTAACGTTAAATACAATTAAATCGTTTTCTAATTGTATTTAACGTTACAGACAAAATGTCTTACACTTATCCAGAGTCTTTAGTTTTGGCTTAAAGTAGGGCTATCAAATTTATCGCGTTAACGGCGTTAATTAATTTTTTTTTTAATTAATCACGTTTAACGCAATTAATGCATGTGCTGCACGACCCACTCACGCATTGTCGCGTTCAATCTATAAAGGCGTCGTTTTACCTGTATATAGAGCTAAAAGGCAGCATAAAATGAGTAGAGTGAATTTTGGCAGTCTTTGGAGCCTTTTTTTAATTGACTAAAGCCTTACAATCCCTCTCTCAACAATTAGAAATATCGTAAGAAGCAATGTGAGGAAGAAAGGTAGTAATTGATGTTTTTCTTAACATGCTATGTTATTTCCCAACGCAGAGAAGATATATCAATTGGTGCCACTATGCACGGTCATGGTTGCACTTCCCATCATGCATTAGGGCAGAACAGTTAAATGGCTACAGTATCATTTACTGAATGCTCAACAAATACACTAGATGGCAATATTTAGTCACAATATACAAAGTCACATTTATCCTTTAAGAATTAAAAGTCTTTCTATCCGTGGATTCCTCTCACAGAAAGAATGTTAATAATGCAAATGCCATCTTGTGGATTTATTGTCATAATAAACAAATACAGTACTTATGTACTGTATGTTGAATGTATATATTCGTCCGAGTTTTATTCATTTTTTTCCTAATGCATTGCCAAAATGTATATGATCGGGAAAAATTATCGGGAATGATTGGAATTGAATCGGGAGCAAAAAAAATAGCAATCGGATTGGGAAATATCGGGATCGGCGGATACTCAAACTAAAACGATCGGGATCGGATCGGGAGCAAAAAAACATGATCGGAACTACCCTACATATAAACATATGATCCCTTCATATTATCACATATAAACACATTGAACGACACCTTTGAAACCAGAAGCCAGTGGAAATTTTCTGTTCATCAATTACTGAATTTCCTGTAGAAGAGAGAACGGCAGCAAATGTATAAACGGTGCAATTTCTCAACCTTGACGACAATCTTAAATTTGGACATGAAGTTGATGCAGATAATTTGCTCATGTGGGCCATACAAAATGATGAACTTTGACACGAATACGTTATGTGATCGAGTATGCATTCCCACGTGAAACAATAATTCCTTCATTCAACACGCCTCAATGGGAAAATATTGGCTCTTGTTAAGAAAGAAATTTCAGGACAAGAAAGGCAAAAATACAGTATGGCTGATACTCGCAGTTCCCAGAGTTGACTGAACGTAACACACTGTATATGCCGTAAGAAACCTCAAAATCAATGCTTCCCCATGATATATATATATATATATATATATATGTATATATATATATTTTTTTATGTACGCTGGATGGATTTATCGAGAAGTATGGCCCAGCGTGGCTCGGGTTTGTGTAATAATACAAAAGAATGGCAGATAAAACATACTTTCCTAAGAGATACAACTGGAGTGTAGTAGTGGGAAAAGGACATCATAAAGGGATTAATTTGCAATTTCTTTTCCATCACTGTGTACAGTATTGTGGCGAGCCACGTAGAGAAGAAGAAGCGAGATAGTTTTTATGTTTCACACATGCTGCTCTTATACACTGCATGACCCCAAGAGACATCGTCTTTATTGAAGAGAAAACACCATAACACAACAACGACAACCACCACTTTCAGTCATGGTTGCCACAACTACCCATGAACCATTGTAGATGTAACACATAATAAATAACAATCGCCACGGAATGAATATCCATTTCTACCGTAATATTCTAGAATTTTTTACATTTTTTCGAAGTCCAGCGTCTTGTTGTGGAGTGCTCAAAGCAGCAACTTATCACCACAGCACAATGAAATTTGTACATGAAATTGGAAAGTTTGAAAGCCACCTGTGACATTGCAATTGCAAGAGAAGGGTCTTTTGCCCAAAAGACAGCGTTGTCCCAGAAACGTGCATTTGCACCAGTCAGAGCTAACTATCCATGCTGATCACGTGTCCGTATATCAGCCAATTGAACGGACAACTGGAGTCCAGGCAGGATGGTTTGCATGCGTACATTAACGTGAGTCGAGTGACTCAGATAAATACGCATGCCGGTAAAACTCAGTGGAACAAATAAACAATAAATATCGTTGGAAACGGATGACGCTACACAAGCACTTTATTAGGCTTGTTGTTAATACTTGTGTAGCGTATTTATCGGATTATAAGTCACAGTTTTTTTTCATAGTTTGGCCGGGGGTGCGACTTATACTCTGGAGCGACTTACAGTATGTGTGAAATTATTAACACATTATATCATTTCACATGTTATTGTGGTGTTTTGGAGTGACACTGATGGTTTGGTAAACTTGTTAGCATGTTCTTTATGCTATAGTTATCTGAATAACTCTTAATAGCTATGTTACGTTAACAAACCGGCCACGTTCGCATTTCGTTGTTCATGCATCATGTAACATTATCATACTGTGCACTTATTCAGCATGTTGTTCTCTATTGTATTTTTATTTTAAATTGCCTTTTAAGATGACGTATCTGTTCTATGTGTTGGATTTTATCAAGTAAATTTCCCCCCAAAATGTGACTTATACTCCGGTGCGACTTATATATGTTTTTTTCCTCTTTGTTGTGCATTTAAAGGCTGGTGCAACTTATACTCAGGTGCGACTTATAGTCCGAAAAATACGGTATGTAAATTTGACAATAGTAGATTGTTTTCTTCTTTGAGAAATGTGTGTGGCAGCCTGGCCGCTTTTTTTATTTTTCATTTTTAAAATTTTTACGCGTAGGTTTGACAGTTGCCGTCATAATTTCGGGATCAAAGCACCGTTCCGCCCCCGAATTTTATCCCGGAACAGTGTTCCGGCCCACTTTCAACCCTGGATCAAACCCATCTAAGAACCCTTCCAGAGACAGAAAGTACCACTGTGTAAAATCCCGTCAAACTCTGCCCAGCCATTTCAGAGTCCATAAGGAACAAACACACACTCACACAGACAAAATTTTATATAAGTATAGGTTTGTAAACACAATACATCAACAAGAAAGTGAAACTACTCAGAGTGAGAGGCCTGACAGAAACATGTTTGTAGAGTAAAATTGTCACATAGCAGCGTTTTATTTGTATGTAAGCCTGTCGCAATTTGCAATAATTCAATTTATCGCACAATAAATAAAAATGAAGGCGGTAATTTTCCCGCCGCGATTTATCGCCTCACGTGCGTGCGCACGTGCGGAAGACGTGCTGTTAAAAGTTCCGGATATTTACAACGAAGTCCGCCAAAACATTGTTAGCGATTTGGCTGCTATGAACAACCTCGCTTTGACAACGGACAGCTGATGAACATTGAGTGGTGCTGTGCTTCAAACTCGTCCTGTTTGTGAAAGTCGATTGTCATATACTGGTGTTGTGCAGGAATGAGCAGATGTGATTTTTGTGGCGTTTGCCAACTTTTTTAATGCGCGCACACACTCGATATCATGAAATAGCAAACTAGAAGTGCAACGTCCCATGCCATTGGCTACGTGAGCCCAGAGTGATTATGGGACACGTAGTCCATATACTACATCGATGAATTATAAACCGCCATGACTGAATGGAAGTTAAGCAGGCCAAATCAATCCATACCAGTGACTATAGATCAGGGGTCCCCAAACCTTTTCCTGTGAGGGCCACATAACTTTTTCCTTCTCTGATGAGGGGCCGGGTCAGTTTGTAACAGAAAAAGTGTGACGATTGCATGAGTGCCTAAATGTAAAAATTAATTTTTTTTCAGAAAGCCACAATCAAATAACTCTTTCTGAATTCTTCACGGAACAAAAGCAAATCAAATAAAAATTATAATATAATATAATATAATATATAGGGCTGTCAAAATTATCGCGTTAACGGGCGGTAATTAATTTTTTCAATTAATCACGTTAAAATATTTGACGCATTTAACACACATGCCCCGCTCAAACAGATTAAAATGACAGCACAGTGTCATGTCCATTTGTTACTTGTGTTTTTTGGTGTTATGTCACCCTCTGCTGGTGCTTGGGTGCGACTGATTTTATGGGTTTCAGCACCATGAGCATTGTGTAATTATTGACATCAACAATGGCGAGCTACTATTTTATTTTTTGTTTGAAAATTTGACAAATTTGATTAAAACTAGGGCTGTCAAATGATTAAAATTTTTAATCGAGTTAATTACAGCTTAAAAATTAATTAATCGTAATTAATCGCAATTCAAACCATCTATAAAATATGCCATACTTTTCTGTAAATTATATATATATTCTGTAAAATAAATTGTTGGAATGGAAAGATAAGACACAAGATGGACATATACATTCAACATACAGTACATAAGGACTGTAGTGGGCATTTCACTCTACTGTCATTTAAATCTGTCTATGCTGTCCTCACTCCGAAGCGTCCACTTTTTCCAAAGCTAGACAGCTAGTGAACGACGCCATAATAATCAGACTTCTTCCTTTTTCATCTGATTTATTAATAAAATGGCCTCAAACCATTGTCCTCTTTAGACCGTCGAAAAACTACAAAAAAAAAAGTACACAAGCATTGCATTAGCAACAACGTTAGCTTAGCACGCTATACAGGTTCACCAAACATAAACAAAAAGCGTCTCATACAAAAAATATAACATTTCGCTTACTAACATAATATGTACATTATTTACAACAACCATACTTACGGACAAATCTTGTCCAAGGATCATATAAGCACAACATTACAACGTAGGCGTCAGCCCGAGACGTCGTGCAGCCATATTGAACTGGCAAGACAACAATAAACCATGTCGCAAAGCGACCACAAGAGTTCGCTGTTAGACAGCACAAAAAGCCTTGCTGTAAAACTTACCAAAAGGCAGAATACTGTCTGAGCGGGACATGTGCGTTAATTGCGTAAAATATTTTAACGTGATTAATTTAAAAAATTAATTACCGCGCGTTAACGCGATAATATTGACAGCCCTAATTAAAACGAAAACATTCAGAGGGGCGTTAATATAAAATTTCTATAACTTGTACTAACATTTATATTTAAGAACTACGAGTCTTTCCAAAATATGATATGATATGATATGATTGATATGATATGATATGATATGATATGATATGATATGATATGATATGATATAATAACACTATTAATTAAATAGATAATAACCAAATAACCCTCTCTGGGTTCTTCACAGAAAAAAGCCAGGAAATGAATAACACTATTGGAAAAAAATTAAAATTGTTCAGGGGGCCGGACCAAATGTGGAGGCGGGCCGTATCCGGCCAGCGGGTTGAGTTTGGGGACCCCTGCTATAGATATTGCTGCAAATATTATTAATTCAGTACGTGACACAGATGGATTCGGACCACAAATAGGATGTTTTGCTCATGTAGTAAACCTAGCTGCTAGCGAGCTGTAGCAATCAACAGTGTTCCCCGCCTCACTTTACAAACAGTAAAGATTGTTCTCAGCACTTTTATACAAAATTTCTTCAGATCAGTAAGAAGTAAGCATATAAATATTATGCACTAAAATGCATGTTTATATGATGGCAATTTAATTTTATTTTTGCTCGTTAGCAAAAAAAAAAAATCGAAACAAAAAATACAATTGCTATTTTTTTTCAGAGCATTAAATGTATTGAATCGAATCAAAAATTGTGTCCCCCGTATCGAAAATCGTACCGAACCGTGACTTAACTATATCGTTGCATCCCTATGGAACACCATAGCAGAAGCTATGAGGGAAAAGTTTTCATTTGCCTAAATGCTTAAGTTATTAAGTGCAATTTTTTTTTTTTTTTTTTTTGTTTTTAGTTGTGATTTCTTAAAAAGTGTTTTTGAATTTAAGAGTAAACATTTATCGCGTTTAAATAGGTGTACTTGATCTATTAATATATACTGTATTCTGTGTTATTGTAAATTGGTTTTAAAAAAAAAAATTGGGGGGGACCCAATAATATCGCAATAATTTATGAGATAAATTATCACACACTAAAATTTGTTATCGCGACAGGCCTATTATGGTTGGACTTTATAAAACCTTGCAAAATTCCATCACTTGTATTGCACAAATTTACTCACTGAGATACCAGGCTCTGTATTCTTATGCCCCGATTGAGCTCATGCACATGATTCTCTCAAATCTCTTTCATAGATATGAATGTATTGCTGCACAGTACATGCCAGAACGATTCACTAAGTTTTATTTTTGTTTTTATGGTTACACTCCCACAAAAAACTTTCGTGAGGACTCCAGATTTTACTCCTTTTGGCCATTGGGTTTTCACTCACTCTTGTTTATTTGAAGGTTCGTATCGAGCTGCTGATTCGTACAGTGGCTGGTAGTAAAGTGTGTGGGTGTTAGGTTCATGCTCGTCATTTGTCAGTCCTTGTCCTGTGGCTTGGGCCTCGTCCAAGACTGGCAACGGGCGATATTCAAGCAGATCTGCTAACAGGGATTAATTTGGCTGTGCTACATTTATGTAGGACTTTGTATTTTGGCTCAGTCACTTCGTATCCTCAGATGTTCCGACTCTAAAGTTGACCCGGGTTGCTGTTTGGAAAGCTTGAGGATGGAAATCATAAATCACAAACACTTGACCCACTTAAACTAAGGGAGTTTGTATTCGTGGCATTTGTGCAATGACATGAATAGCCTGCACAGAAGAGCTCATCTAAAGGCAGAAGCTTTTGGTCAGTAAGAGTGAAGCATGCCATAGTTAACGGTGTGCTGTACAACAGTGTAGGCAGAATGTACAGAACATATACAGTAAATAACATGGTTCACATGCTGAATTTTTAAGCATGTAAATATGAACGTGATGTTGTTGAGTAACGCAGATTTACGGTCCTGTGAGTTGAAAGTTTCATCATGTGGAATGTGAAATCTCTTAGAGCTACAGGTGTGAGGTCAAAAGGGCAAAATTTTAACATACAACACACGGATGCTTTTAAGTCGTCACCCGTCACATTTGTTCCCGGAAATAATTAGCCCCCACACTAGAATGACTAAAAAACAGACCTCTTTGGACAGATTTTTTACGGCGAAAAGGGAACCTGACGAGCCAGAAGATGAGCCTACAACCTCGAAGAAAACAAAATCTACGCTACTTCCCAATCACTAAAGACCCACGAACTGCGAAGGAGTGGATTAGTGACCCGTATGTGAATCAACCGAGTGATTCAAGCATGTCTGTGCAACAGGAATATCAGCTTGTAAAGATCGCAACCTTAAACCGACCTTAAACATACATTTGAGACAACAACTCTACCGAGGTTCTGGATTAAAGTCATTTCGGAGTATCCTGACATCCCAAGGAGAGCACTGCAAACCGTGCTACAATTTCCAACATCGTATCTTTGTGAAGCGGGCTTCTCTCACTCTCCCATCTCGGGACCATTTCGTCGCAAAGAAACAAGCTCAGGCCTCCCACTGATTCAGCGGGTGAGTTGTATTTTCCCTGCACTTAACATGACGGGGCTAAAAACAAATGTTATTTTATATTTGCTGTATTTTTCTGCCGCACATTACCCTGACAATTATGGCATGCGCATAATGTTAAAATTGACCGCGAAGGCAGCGATTCCAAAGTACACACTAGAAACTTTCTTTAAAGAAAGGAATATTAACATACGTTTGCCATGATAGCTACACACAATAACTGCACGCGGCTCTCTCACTTAACGACTTCGCCATGTCGTTAAGCATTCATTTACGCCATTTTCGTGTTGCGCATGCATGTTTATGATGTAAATAGTTTTTTTTAGCACCGTTGGATAACATTGAGAGTCCAATTGAATATAAAAGAGGGCTTTTTTCGCCGCCACAAAAGCTTTAGGAGCAAATGCGGTCAGAACCTGGACAACGTGCCTGCCCGGAAAACACCTTGAAGTCTGGATATTGTGGAGGATGGCTGCAGTAGATGGCGGCTGCTGTGTCTGACCACACTCGAAGTGGAACGATATCTTCCTTTTGGTGCGCTGCTGGCAGCTTCTGATTCTGCCAGGTGGGACAGTGATCGCTGCGATGGTCTAAAGGACCAAGCGACGCCAGTCCCCCAGGCCATGAGTCCACAACCGGAATGTCGATGCAACCTACTCTGAAGCTGCGCAACCTTGAGATGAATGTTCGTCGGGAGTCAGCATGGAACGAAAACTGCGATGAGGATTAAGTCGACAAAAGGAGGGTGGTGGACACGGCCTACCATCGGTCCTCAGCTATTCCCTATCTTCTGGATCGAATCAACTGAATAATTACTGAATTATGAACTAATCTACTGGATCTAATCAACATAACGAGCACATTGACATCGACAATGGACTATTGGGAAAATGAACAATCAGAGGGAATGGTTATTATAAAAAAAAAAAAAAAAACATTTTTAATTGTAATCATTACGAAATCTGAATGTCAAAAATTGATATTCGATATTTTCTGCGTCCTATATGGTATACTGGGGTCGGGTTTCAATAAGCTTCGGCTTCTCCTGTCAGCCCTTTTCTTTTCGGGTTGAATTAATTGTAAACATATAAATGCTTGGATTTGTCATGCCTGAAGGGAAAATAATTTTTTTTTTTTTAAATATTTTTTTATAAGGGTGCAAAATTTGACAGAACACCGGTCCGTGAAAAAAAGACCCAAATCACACCGGTCCGTGTTGCAAAAAAGGTTGGGGACCCCTGGCCTCAAGGCCACGCACTTCTAAAATTTTGCACCTCCTTCAACTTGTAGTGACGGGATCTGTCGTTCACTTGAGTAAACGAATCCATTCCGGTTCGTTCAGTAAAAAGATTCGTTCAAACAAATCGTTCAACGAATCGTTCGCCCCCCTCATCTCCTTCCCCGCCCAAATGAATCGTTCGGTCAGTGAACGGGAAGTGACGCTGCCGAACGAATCACCAAAGGCCGCTTCGCAGTATAATTGAACGGGAAGTGACATTGCTTGGTCCCTCCCTCTCTTACACACACGCTCCTCATTGACCGCTCATCGTAGTTTCAGAAATGAGTGACAGGCGATATCATTCTGCTTTCACAGACAGCCTCGTCTCCCTCCCGCTGCTGCAAAAGCGAGGGAGAACTTCCGCGTCGTCTGTCTTAGTTCTATGGGCTCAAAGTCATGGCTCGTGCTTGCATTTCGATTTAGGACACGGTTAAACATTTTCCTTTTGTGAGGGGAGTGGGGGTCGGGGGCGCACGGACTTTCTTTAGCATGTTCTTGATCACATATACAATGCTGCTGCTACCAGCCAACGCAGCATGCTTGCTGTCACGAAAATAAAAATAAATCGAAAGTTTAATTTCTAAATATGGAACGACCAACACATCATATTTACCTCTCGCTCTGTTGTATTTTTGTTTTTTAGTATTAAGATGATTGTATTGAATTTTTGCACTGGTATTAAGAAATAAAATAATCCGGTCAGCTCCCCTGTCGTCCCCGCATCTCAGATCGTCAAATGCTGACGAGAAATAATTGTTTGCTCTTTACGATGTCGCCTTTCTACTCTCATTAGTCTGTTAAGAAAAATGTAGACATATTGCGACATCTCCCGTGTCCGCGTGCGTTGTTTTTGGGCGCTTGAGTAGCACATGATGGACGGATTGACATCATTTGTCAAACCAACCGACACCCGACACGCTCTGACACGAAAAAAAAAAAATAAAACACTCGGAATAAATTGACATGTAGATACAGTTTCATTGCAAATCAGTATTATGGTGATCATACTAAATATTTTTTTTTTCTGTGCACATATGAGGTAAATATCGCTGCCATGAAGCCTCCATATAGTGACAGTTCTCTGCCCGCTTCACTGCCATCACGCGACCGCAGCTCAGCTTTTGCTTGCCTCGTAGCTACGCGTTTTAAATTACTGTAAATTTGATAGTATATCCCGAGTCTGTTGAGAAAAGTAGTACACTAAACCATGCTCGCTAGATTTGTGTGGTGTTTTTGTCTGTTTGAGCAGCATTTGATAGGCTCCACGTTGTGCACATATGAAGTAAATATCGCTGCCATGAAGCCTCCATACAGTGACAGTTCTCTGCCCCCTTCACTGCCGTCACGCGACCGCAGCTCAGCTTTTGCTTACCTCGTAGCTACCCGTGTTTTAAATTACTGTATATTTGATAATATGTCGTCATCGGTAGTCACGAGTTGGTTGAGAAAAGTAGTACACTAAACCATGCTCGCTAGATTTGTGTGGTGTTTTTGTCTGTTTGAGCAGCATTTGATAGGCTCCACGTTAACAAATATGTGACAAAGTCATTTCCTTTCATTTTGTGATTCGTTCACCGCATAGTCATTACTGGAAAGTCAAGTTAGCAGCAAGCTAGGTCAGGAACCGGAGGACCGAGTCACTGAACGGGAAGTGACAAAACTCAGTCTTGCCCCCCTGCCTGCACGCTGGCTGCTTATTGGCCACACGTGGAAGTGAGTGACAGACGCCCTGATTCTGTTTCCGCTCCCTCACCCGCCCGCGATGAGGCTGGCGTCTGATTGGTCGTGTGCGATGTCAGAAGACGCTGCCGCTTGCTCAACGCCCTCCCACGCAGCGAACAAGCACCAACTTCATAGTAGTGACGGGATCTGTCGTTCACTTGAGTAAACGAATCCATTCCGGTTCGTTCAGTAAAACGATTCGTTCAAACGAATCGTTCAACGAATCGTTCGCCCCCCTCATCTCCCTCCCCACCCAAATGAATCGTTCGGTTAGTGAACGGGAAGTGACGTTGCCGAACGAATCACCAAAGACCGCTTCGCAGTATAACTGAACGGGAAGTGACATTGCTTGGTCCCTCCCTCTCTTGCACATTGACCACTCGTCGTAGTTTCAGAAATGAGTGACAGGCGATATCATTCTGCTCTCAGAGACAGCCTCGTCTCCCTCCCGCTGCTGCAAAAGCGAGGGAGAACTTCCGCGTCGTCTGTCCTAGTTCTATGGGCTCAAAGTCATGGCTCGTGCTTGCATTTCGAATTAGGACACGGTTAAACATTTTCCTTTTGAGGGGGAAGTCGGGGTTTGGGGTCGGGGGCGCACGGACTTTCTTTAGCATGATCTTGCTCACATATACAATGCTGCTGCTAACAGCCAACGCGGCATGCCTGCTGTCACGAAAATAAAAATAAATCGAAAGTTTAATTTCTAATTATGGAACGGCCAACACATCATATTAACCTCTCGCTCTGTTGTATTTTTGTTTTTTATTATTAAGATGATCGTTTTGAATTTTTGCACTGGTATTAATAAATAAAATAATCCGGTCAGCTCCCCTGTCGTCCCCGCATCTCAGATCGTCAAATGCTGACGAGAAATAATTGTTTGCTTTATGATTTCGCCTTTCTACTCTCATTAGTCTGTTAAGAAAAATGTAGACATATTGCGACATCTCCCGTGTCCGCGCGCTTTGTTTTTGGGGCGCTTGAGTAGCACATGATGGACGGATTGACATAATTTGTCAAACCAACCGACACCCTCTGACACGAAAAAAATTAAAAAAAAACACTCGGAAAAAATTGACATGTATATACAGTTTCATTGCAAATCAGTATTATGGTGATCATACTAAATATTATTTTTTTTCTGTGCACATATGAGGTACATATCGCTGCCATGAAGCCTCCATATAGTGACAGTTCTCTGCCCGCTTCACTGCCTTCACGCGACCGCAGCTCAGGTTTTGCTTGCCTCGTAGCTACGCGTGTTTTAAATTACTGTAAATTTGATAGTACTGTATATCGTCATAGGCACAGTCCCGAGTCTGTTGAGAAAAGTAGAACACTAAACCATGCTCGCTAGATTTGTGTGGTGTTTTTGTCTTTTTGAGCAGCATTTGATAGGCTCCACGTTAACAAATATGTGACAAAGTCGTTTCTTTTCATTTTATGACTCGTTCACCGCATAGTCATTACTGGAAAGTCAAGTTAGCAGCAAGCTAGGTCAGGAACCGGAGGACCGAATCACTGAACGGGAAGTGACAAAACTCAGTCTTTCCCCCCTGCCTGCACGCTGGCTGCTTATTGGCCACACGTGGAAATGAGTGACATACGCCATGATTCTGTTTCCGCTCCCTCCCCTGCCCGCGATGAGGCTGGCGTCTGATTGGTCGTGTGCGATGTCAGAAGACGCTGCCGCTTGCTCAACGCCCTCCCACGCAGCGAACAAGCGCCACCAACTTCATAGAACGAATCAGTGCAGATGGTGATTAGTTCGGTCTCGTTCACCCAAACAATTCGTTCAAAAAGAACGAATCGTTCGCGACCGATACAACACTACTTCATAGAAAGAATCAGTGCAGATGGTGATTAGTTCGGTCTCGTTCGCCCAAACAATTCGCTCAAAAAGAACGAATCGTTCGCGACCGATACAACACTATCAACCTGAGCCTCAATGGGGTCCGGGCCCCCCAAGCTCCGCCCCTGACTACCTGCACATTACAATATAATCCTATGGTAATTCAACAAATGTGTTCCCCAATGTGATTTGTAATTTTATTTCGAAGAGAAAGCAAGAGGACGGTAAAAAAAAGGAAGAGCTTGCTTGGAAGTGATGACGGTGAAGGTAATGTGACTGCAAATTCATTTCAAAAACATATTTTTTGGTGGTATCGTTTAGAAATACGAGTGTGCTTTGGCTACTTTCCATTCTCTGTGACGCCATATCACAGTGCTGTCTCACACAATGCCAGAGTGTCACGCTAACGTTAGCTAGGCGTCATGTGCGAGTTTGAAGTTTGCTGAAAATAAATGATAGGTATGCAATATATAAATGAAAATACATGCGGGTCTGTTCGTCGATTGATAATGGTGTAGGGCACGCAGGTGGCGTCATCGGTCCCGTGGTGTAATGGTTAGCACTCTGGACTTTGAATCCAGCGATCCGAGTTCAAATCTCGGCGGGACCTCGTCTTTTTTTTTTTTCATACGTTTGAATAATTTAAAAGTTTGTAAAATTTATTTTATTATTTATTTAAAAATACACTAATAGCTTCAAGGTGAAGTAAACGCAAGGCTGGGCCAGCCTATAAGCAGACTATGCAGCTGCTTAGGGCCCCTGACCACTAGGGGGCCCCCAATCTGGGCCCTTTTATACATTGTTAACTCATTCACTCCCAGCCATTTTCACCGGAGCAAGGCCCTTCGCTCCCGGCCATTTTACTGGATTTTGACTGATGTTGCAAGGCCCACAGAAAATTCTTAAATTCTTTTCTATTGCTTTATAAACATGGAACCCACCAAAAGAAAGATTAGACTCTCTTCTTTCAGCAGAAAAAAAAGTAAGTGTCATGTCTAGGAAGTCATGTTAGTGTTTTGTTTGTTGGTGCAGAATTTCCTGCTTTTATTTTGGTAATATCATTCTGCCTGTTTCCAGCTTTACTTCCTGCTCTACCCAATCAGGCTGATCGTATCCACCTGTGAGCCATTGTATATATAGTCTGCATCTAACCTTGCCCTGTGTCGGCTCGTCTTGTATCCTGCCATGTTCCATGTTACCAGCTCATGTAAGCTCATGTAAGCCTTTTTCTCGAGTAAGATTTATGTTGGGTTCAAATGCCCTTTTTGTTACTTTGTTGACTTTGCTAAGATTTTTGGTGTCCAGCAAGTGCTGTGATTTTTCGTTGTCCTTTTGAACTCCGATGAACTGAAAATAAACCTTTTTTGTTTAAACGGAACTGTCGTGCATTTGGGTCCTTAGTGAATCCTTGTCAGAACGAGCCGACCAGTATGGACCCAGCCGATTCTGAACAGCTCAAGTCCGCGTTGCGGCACCAAGGCGGTCGTTTACAACAACATGAAGAACAGCTGTGCGCTGTCAACCAGGGGATCAGGGAGCTTCACAGCCAACAGAGTGATTTCCAGGCTTCAATCACCCGGCAATTAAGCCTTTTTTCAGACCAACTCCAACGGTTGTTGACCACAGGTAGTGGTCCAACTCCCAGTTCATCATCTGCTGCTGCCACCCCTTCATCACCAGTAGTCCCTGAAAACCCCATTTCAATCTGTCTGGCTGCTCCGGAAAAGTTCTCCGGGGCTTCTGGTGACTGCAGACCTTTCCTAGTGCAATGTGAACTACATTTCAATCACCAACCTTTCATGTACCAAACTGAACAATCCAAAGTGGCCTTCATGATTTCTCACATGACTGGCAGAGCCGCGGCCTGGGCCACTGCCGAGTGGGCACGTAAGTCCGATATTTGCCACTCGTTTCTGCTCTTCAGTCAGACCCTGAAGAAAAATTTTGATCATACCACCCCTGGAAGGGAGGCGGCCCGTGCGTTGGTTGGACTGAAACAAGGCCAACGGAGGGTTTCTGACTACGCCATTGAGTTCCGGACTCTAGCTGCTGATAGCGGGTGGAACGACATGGCCCTACTAGACGCCTTTTTGCATGGGCTTTCTGATGCCATCAAGGATCACCTTGCTCCTCTAGACCTTCCCTCTGACTTGGATTCTGTAGTTGCCATGGCCTCCCGGATTGACAGCAGAATTCATGACAGAATCAGAGACAAACACCAGAAAACACCGTTGCCGTTTCCTCCATGGGGGCGCTCCCACGATCAGCTGACCCGAATCCCACAAGCAGTTTCCCTCCCTTCTGGTAGACCCACGCCCTCAAGCGGCCCATGTGAACCCATGCAACTGGGAGGGGCAAAGCTGTCTCCGGAGGAACGTCATCGCCGCTTAGTGGAGAGGCGCTGTTTCTACTGCGGTGAAGCGGGACACTTCCTAGCAACCTGCTCAGCAAAAGCAGATCCAACAAGCAGGAGAAAAGCTTCGGTGAGCCCTTCACATGTTTCTATCCACCCCGCACGCACCGTGACGCAGGCAACATTGCACTTCCAGGGCCGTAACAAATCCGTTGGTGTCATGATTGATTCAGGGGCTGATGAAAGCCTAATGGATTGGGCTTTAGCCAAAAAATGGGGCCTACAAAGCGAGGCCTTGAATCAACCCCTTGACGCCCGAGCGCTCGATGGCAAGCACTTGTTCAGTGTGACTCATGTTTCCGAACCCGTAACCTTGAAAATGACAGACGGGCATTCTGAGGAAATCCGGTTCCATCTTTTCCATTCTGCACAATACCCTCTCATCCTGGGTTTTCCCTGGCTTGTTAAACATAACCCTCACATTGACTGGAAGCTGGGTGCGGTACTAGAGTGGGGGGAACTGTGCAGGAAAGACTGCTTCAAGAATGTTAAAGAATCAACTGACACCATTGCTGATCAAGACCTTTACCCTGATCTGTCCAAAGTTCCTGACTGCTATCTTGATTTAAAAGAAGTGTTTAACAAGGCCAAGGCCACTTCTCTTCCTCCCCACAGACCCTGTGACTGTGCCATTGAGCTCCAGCCGGGTGCAGTCATCCCAAAGGGGCGTATCTACGCCATCTCTGGACCTGAGAGAGAGGCCATGAACGAATACATCACGTCTTCTCTAAGGGCAGGACTCATCCGGCCCTCATCTTCGCCAGCGGGGGCAGGCTTCTTCTTTGTACAGAAGAAAGATGGAACACTACGTCCATGCATTGACTACAGTCAATTAAACAACATCACAATAAAGAACCGGTACCCCCTTCCGCTCATGAATGAAGCATTCGATCTTTTGCAGGGTGCCAAGATTTTCACAAAGTTGGACTTGCGCAATGCCTACCACCTGGTGAGAATTCGTGAGGGGGATGAATGGAAAACGGGCTTCAACACACCTACAGGACACTACGAATACCTCGTTATGCCTTTTGGGCTGACGAATGCTCCAGCGGTATTTCAGGGACTAGTCAACGATGTCTTGAGAGATTTTCTGAACATCTTCGTTTTTGTGTACCTAGATGACATTCTGATTTTTTCCCCAGACGAGGAGACCCACATTCAACACGTTCGATTGGTATTGCAGAGACTTTTACAAAATAAGCTGTATGTTAAGGCCGAGAAATGCGAATTCCACGTCACCACAATCTCCTTTCTCGGTTTCATCATTGAACAAGAGCAGACAAAGATGGACCCTGCTAAGATCAGTGCGGTGGTTAATTGGCCAACACCTACTAGCAAAAAGCAGGTTCAACAATTCTTGGGATTTGCAAATTTTTACAGGCGCTTCATCAGGAATTTCAGCTCTGTGGCTGCACCGCTCCATGCCCTGACCTCAGCCAAAGTACGCTTCGAGTGGAACCCGCAAGCTGACAGGGCGTTCCAACGGCTGAAGGGGTTGTTCACGTCTGCGCCTATCCTCACTGTTCCAGACCCACGGCGCCAGTTCATTGTCGAAGTAGATGCATCCAACGAGGGCTTAGGGGCCGTCTTGTCTCAACGCTCTGCCGGCACAGACAAGCTTCATCCTTGTGCCTTTTTGTCACGTAAATTCTCGTCGGCGGAACGGAACTATGATGTGGGTGATCGCGAGCTCCTTGCCGTTAAGGCCGCTCTAGAAGAGTGGAGGCACTGGTTAGAGGGCGCTGAACACCCATTTATTGTGTGGACTGACCACAAAAACTTGGAATACGTCAGAAAAGCTAAGAGGCTAAGTGCACGTCAGGCCAGGTGGACCTTGTTTTTTAACAGATTTAACTTCATACTGTCCTATCGACCCGGTTCAAAGAATGGTAAACCTGATGCCTTGTCTAGACTGTTTCCACTCACAGACAATCCCAAGGAGCCTGAGCACATCCTGCCGCTGAATCGTGTGGTTGGGGCCGTTACCTGGCAGATTGAATCCGTAGTCAAGCAGGCCAACGGTGGACGTCCTACCCCCAGCGACTGCCCTTCGGATCGTCTGTTTGTGCCTGAGAGTGTGAGGTCCAAGGTCATTCACTGGGCTCACACGTCTCTACTTACGTGTCATCCAGGGGTGAAGCGCACGGTGTACGTTATCAAACAGAGGTTCTGGTGGCCATCCATGGAAAAAGAGGTGGGAGAATATGTGGCAGCCTGCACAATTTGTTGTAGAAATGAGTCTTCCACCAGAGCACCAAGGGGACTGCTGCATCCGCTTCCTATCCCCGCCAGACCCTGGTCAGACATCTCCCTGGACTTCGTTACAGGACTTCCATCTTCCCAAGGTAACACTGCCGTTCTGACGGTGGTGGATCGTTTTTCTAAAATGGTACACTTCATTGCTTTGTCCAAGTTACCAACGGCCAAACAGACGGCCGAGATCATGATGAATCATGTTTTTCGTATCCATGGGTTCCCAAAGGACATAGTGTCAGACCGTGGTCCACAATTCATTTCTCGTTTCTGGAAGGAATTCTGCTCTCTCATTGGTGCTTCTGCGAGCCTTTCTTCTGGATATCACCCACAGTCCAACGGGCAGACGGAACGGCTCAATCAAGAGTTGGAGACAAGCCTGCGCTGTCTCGTATCCCAGAACCCTGCCTCATGGAGTACTCACCTTACCTGGGTGGAGTTTGCACACAACACTCTTCCTACCACAGCGACAGGACTGTCCCCTTTCCAGTGTGTCTACGGCTACCAGCCTCCTCTGTTTCCTGAGGGGGAAAGAGCGGTGGTGGTTCCTTCAGCTCATGCCCTTGTTCGATGCTGCCATAGAATCTGGGCTGCAACATGGAAAGTTCTCACCCGTAGTGCTGCACGAATGAAAAGGGTGGCGGATCGTCGTCGTTGCCCCGCTCCAGGCTACAAGACAGGGCAGAGGGTTTGGTTGTGTGCCAAGGACCTACCCCTTAGGGGGGCTTCCCGGAAGTTGGCGCCAAGATTTGTGGGCCCTTACCCGATAACCAAAGTCATTAACCCTGTCTCTGTGCGTCTCCGTCTTCCCAGGTCTCTCCGGGTTCACCCCACCTTCCACGTCTCCCGGATTAAACCAGTCAAGGAGAGTTCCCTCGTCCCACCTGTCAAGCCACCGCCACCACCTCGAATGCTGGACGGGGGTCTGGTCTATACCGTCCGGCGGCTTCTGGATGTGAGGAAACGTGGTCGTGGTCGTCAGTACCTGGTGGACTGGGAGGGGTATGGACCGGAGGAGAGATCTTGGATTCCTGCGAGTTTCATCGAGGATAAGGACCTTATCTAGGACTTTGAGGCACAGCGGACTCGTGGGTCGTCTGGAGTCGCCCCTAGAGGGGGGGGGTACTGTCATGTCTAGGAAGTCATGTTAGTGTTTTGTTTGTTGGTGCAGAATTTCCTGCTTTTATTTTGGTAATATCATTCTGCCTGTTTCCAGCTTTACTTCCTGCTCTACCCAATCAGGCTGATCGTATCCACCTGTGAGCCATTGTATATATAGTCTGCATCTAACCTTGCCCTGTGTCGGCTCGTCTTGTATCCTGCCATGTTCCATGTTACCAGCTCATGTAAGCTCATGTAAGCCTTTTTCTCGAGTAAGATTTATGTTGGGTTCAAATGCCCTTTTTGTTACTTTGTTGACTTTGCTAAGATTTTTGGTGTCCAGCAAGTGCTGTGATTTTTCGTTGTCCTTTTGAACTCCGATGAACTGAAAATAAACCTTTTTTGTTTAAACGGAACTGTCGTGCATTTGGGTCCTTAGTGAATCCTTGTCAGTAAGGTCATATCTTTTTCCATTCTTTAGAAATCAGTGTTAGAAAATAGCTTAGTTTGAGCAATTTTCCAATTTGTGATGAAAAAACGGAGAAAATGAGCTTTTTGTAAACGCAAAAATTTCAAACATAACTTTGACTTTAACACGGCTATTTTTTGCTTCAGTGACATCCCAAACATCTGAATAATGTTTTCCTTTTACAAAATAACATGAACAACCAGCCAAATAGAGCTTTTGGTAGCAAGGTAAGTGTGAATAAATTGTTACTTAACTGAGAGATGACGTTTGGGGGCTGCGACAGCGGTTAAACTTTTCCCTCATTGCCGACTGTCTCGTAAAGATGGATTTTTTTTTTAGTCTTTTTTTTTTTTTTGTGGTGACCACTGTCTCGTTCGCCTGGGGAACTTATGTTCCTGGGGGGGAACTGGTTTGGCCGTGCGCGTTTCCGTGCAGGACACTTGCGCGTGCGGTGGACCTGAGCAGCAAACTGCGGAGGGGCTCTGCTAACTTCCCTAATAAAGTTGTACTGTTTGAATTGGGTTGTGGGGTCTTAACAAATGTGCTACTGCCCTCCAGTGGCCAGTTTTATTGCTTTAAAATTGGTTTTGAGGCTTGTTTTTTGTTTCGGAGATAGATCGGAAGCTCTTGATGCTTCTTGTACAAAAAAAAAAAAAACGCAAAAGACGTATAAATACGTTTTTGGGATAGTGAAGCATTTAAAAATAGAACGTATTTATACGTTTCTGGGAGCAAATGAGTTAATAGAACATTGTGAATAATGTGGCACGCATTGCCGTTTATCTATGCAAACATCCATTTTCTTGTCATTACAATCTGGCAAACTGGGGAGTGACGTTGAACCTGCTTTGCGATGATTGGTGCTCACACTTGCTTGGAAAATAGACGCACGAATATCTCAAAGAGAATTTATCCTTCTGGAGCAGAGAAACGAAAGAAGAAGAAAATCGGAGAAGAAAAGAAACAACAGTATCAAGGTAATGGAGCATGTTGTTGATGTTGTTGTGCAAGACACTCCGACTTGAACGCTGTTGTCAGCTGAGCTTGTCAATATGTCGTACTGGTAATTGCTATTAGCCGCAGGGCGAAGGCCCGGAGTGAATCAAGTAAAGCCAAGCAAGTTGTCACCTGTCGGCAACGGCAAATGTACGGCTTCCGCTGATCGTAGTAAAACGAAATATTGGCATAATATGCATTTGAAATGACGGGCCAAAAATATGGGCCCCTTGACCTTATTTTGCTCAGGGCCCCCAAATGGCCTGGGCTGGCCCTGAGTAAAAGCTTTTAATTGCAGTGATTTTCTTTAAAAAATAAATACATTTCGTATTGAGCCCAAAATTTTGATTTTATATGGTAACGTGTTTCATTTGTTAAATAACAAATATTATATATATTTCATCAGAAGTGGGCGAACAGGTACGGTATGAATGGTTGTTCTTGTTGTATTACGCTCAATGGCCAAATGTCTACTTGTTGCCATAGCTCGTTATGTGGTTGATACTTTGTTTAGATGTTCCTCATGTCCCTTGAACTCATCTACCATGCCGGCGAGGCCTTGCCAAAGTGAAACACCCAGCTGGAGGCGAGCTGCGGCCCAGAAAGCACGGAGGCAAGAGGCGACTCTTCCAGCATTTGTCGTCAGTAAGTGTTTGAAATTTATCTGGTCTTTGGCAATATTGTAGCTGAATGTACGCGTCCACTCCTGGCTGCGGGGACCACGTGGAGCTAAACGTGACAGACCGTGGATGCTCAGTAGAACTGGAGCCGACCACAATACTTCCAGTGTTAGCCTCTGCTGCACGAGACGCGGCTGCCTTTGCTGACTGCAAGCCTACACGCTACATGCTTCGTTGATGAGGACATGGTTGAGATTACAAATAGAGTTAGCAAAAGAACACATGGCTGCATTAGCAGTGTCGCTTCTGTCCGCGTTTTCGTGTTATGTTGAGGGCAGCGCGCTATATCAAATACTTCCTTTTTTATAGTTCTTTAAAGACACCACCTGATTGAATTGGCTGGCGTGAAGATGGAACAGCAAGCTTGCGTCTGATTGGTATAATGGAGTCTTGTGATTATTGTTGCGACGTCTCATTGGTGAAATCGATTGAGCTACTAATGGTTTAACGGTACATGTACTTGTATTGAACTGTTTCGGTACGTGGTGCTCAGTTCGGAACGGAGGCGTACCGAACAAGTTTGACGTAATGTAACCCTTACTTTTCGAGGCTGTTAGACGATTGGGTTACAGTTTCTTTGTGTAGGTTATATTTACACCGTCTTCTCTAGTATAATGAGGACCGACACGGTACGACAGTATAACCCAGAAACGTCAACGGCGCGACAACGTGGCCACCGCGAGAACGCGGCGCTAAAGTCAATCAGCCAATGCACACCAGTCGCAGAGCGGCCGCGTGTTAGACGCGTCCGGGAAGCGGCTCAACGCGACGCACGCGAAAAGAACGGCAGAGTTTATTATTTGACGCGAGACGCGACCCTCCCGCGTCAACACTACTACCGGTAGCTAGGATCGGGCAGACCAGAAGTCACTCGTATAAAAATACGGTGGAACCGGTCGATTTTAAAACTAATATGCAATCGGAACTCACTTTTTGAGTCCATCAGATCTCTTGAGTGGTAGATCGGGGACCACTTGACTTGTCTCTATTGATTTACTGCTGTCTTCTCTGCTATAATAATAGCCAACACGGCCCCGTGTTCAATACAAAACCCTCCTACGTCAACAAAACAAGTAGGAACTAATATTCACATAGGAACTAAATTTATACAACATAAAATATACAATATAAATGAATACATCACATTTGTAAAATATAAACATATAATAAAATAAATAATAGCCCATTTAAATAAAATTAATTGAAATGAGCTAAAACACCTGTAATTAAATAATAAGAATAATGCACACATCCTGCTTACACAATTACATTTATTAATTTCTGTGTGGCGCTTTAACTTGAGAAAATCCACCAATAAAGCTTTTGAAAACCATTCATAAGAAAAAAAAAATATTCATTGAGGCATTTCATTTGTAAAATACATGTTAAAATCTTAACCTTAATCTGTCATTGGGATTGCTTTTCTCTTTAGCACAGGACTTCTTTTTTCTTATTTCTTTCAGAAAGAAAGCTGACGAATACGTGGGGTCTGAAAGGCAAATTGTTGTTGGATTATTATCTTTAAATACCCGCTACTTTTTGAGCAGAATTCTAGCTTTGTATAGGCTAATGTTCCTATTGTTCAAAGCACAAAGGTGTGTAATAAACAACTAGCACATTTATATTTTGCATTTTGTTTTTTTACTGTACCGAAAATGAAACGAACCGTGACCTCAAAACCGAGGTACGTACCGAACCGAGATTTTTGTGTACCGTTACACCCCTGTTAGCTACACTGGTAATAAACCAGGCACGTCTCTACTCTTAGCACTGCTGGCGAAAAAAATGAAAATAAATCTAATATGTAGAATAAAGATGAAAAATGTAACGACGCTTGTGTAGCCCAAAGTAGCAGAGTAAGAGTAGTGTATTTTTTTCTTCACAAATCTACTGTAATTTTCAGACTATAGGCCGCTACTTTTTTCCTTCATTGTTAATCTTGCGGCTTAAAGTCCAGGGGGTCTTATTTGTTAATTTATTTCGGTCAAATGGCAACACTTTATTTGACGGTGGCGTCATAAGACTGTCATAAGACCGTCATAAATATGACATGACACTATTATGGGCGTTACTGAATGCTTATGACAGATGTCATTAAGTGTCATCCGGCAAATTGTGTCAGTATCTCCATTTATGTCCATCTTGGATCTTTTACATCCATTCAAAAGTGAGATAATTTGTCGCAAAACACTAAATGACATCTGTCATTTCAAATGACAAATGAGCATTCATTAATGCTCATGACAGTGTCATGTCATAATTATGATTGTCTAATGACAGTCTTATGGCGCCACTGTAGGGCGTGGCGCTGTATCTTGAGTTGTCCTGGGACCGAAGGGTTAGCGGTTCGATTCCCGGCTATGACTACCTGCTGTTGAAGTGCCCTTGGGCAAGGCACTGAACCCTAACTTGCCCCCAATGGGTTGGCAGTGCCTTGCATGGCAGCAGCACCATTGGTGTGTGAATGTGTGTGTGAATGGGTAAATGTGTGTGCTAATGTAAAGCGCTTTGGGCGTTATAACAATGTAGATAAAAACACTATATAAGTACTCTCCATTTACCATTTACTGTTAAAAAAAGTGTTACCAAGTGTTGAGAGAAATGTTGGGAGAAATGTTTTGTATTCATCAATGTGTCCTCAGTTGATGTTGAAATAGTGTTCCTATTGCTTGTTATTATTGACGTATTATCTTTTCGCCACAAGATGGCAGGATGGGACTTAATTGTCTAAAGTGCGACTTTTATTACTTCCGTTTGTTTGACTTTGATTACTTTGATTTGTGGGATTGCCTGTGAAGACAGCAATGAGAGCGGATGTATCCGTATGTCGATGGAAATTAAACACGCCGACTTTTGGCTGAAAGAAAACCTATTCTCCGTCAATTATTCCTACGAATGCAACGTTGAGCTGCAACCACCTCACCAAGTACGATAACTTGTAATTAATGAAACAACTGGAACAGTAACTGAAGAAATAATTAGCACAGAACATGAATTTGGATTGTTATTTACATCTGTAGTGCTGCAGTGCATGCTAGGAGGCATGTTGGACAACAACAAGTGTTGACAGCAGGTGGCAGCAGAGGTTAACTGTCTCTCCCCCAAGGGAGCAGTGATGGCCAAACTAAGCTTCTTGAAGCAAAAGCTTTGCAGCCAATTTGTGGTTCATTTGGTCTTATGACAGTCTTATGATGCCGCTGTCAAATAAAGTGTTACCAGATATTATCTTTTGGTGTAAATATCCCATAATACAGTGAGGTAAACTGCCGCTTATAGTCCAGTGCGGCTTATCTATGGACAAATGCAGTTTTCGTGCCAAATTTGGTGGGTGGTGGCTCATAGTCAGGTGTGTCTCAAAGTATAAAAATTACGGTACTCAAGTAAAATTAAAAAGTATAGCTCAGTAAAACTACTCTTAGAAGTACATTTTTCTCAAAAAGTTACTCAAGTAAATGTAACGGAGTCCATGTAACACGTTACTACCCACCTCTGGTCCCTTTAATAATGAGACATACACATATTGTGTTTTTCGCAACATTTTATTTCACACAATTCTATAAAATATATTACTCCTTTGAAAAACAAGCAAACAAAAATTGCATTTGTGCTTAAATCAATCTGTTTGTAAAAAACACACAAGTGAAAAAATGAATAAAAATCAAACTAGAAATGTATTTTTACACTTCATGTCTTTGGTTTGAATGAGTTCATGTTACCAAGGATATTGGTTGTTTTGTGGGAATAATTAAAACAAATAATAATAACAGTTTATGTATAACCACGTGCGTTCATTCTGAAGCATAGACAAAGTGAGGTAACGTCTCTGTTGAAAGTGACCTTACCCAATTGTGACACACGTCCCCGGTTGTAAAACATTCCAGGTTTAAGGATTTTAGTTTTTTTTTACCCCCAATCACAAAAAGGTTTATATATATATTCTGTTTATGTTTTTGTTACTAAGTTAATCTTTTCTGAGCTTATGTGTGATGAATTAGTGCATTCTGCATCCCTTCAACTTGAATACAATTTTTGTCACAAGTACCAACCAGTATGTACAGTATGAAACTGTTACAGTTAAACCTAACCATAAATTATATTTTGAGATAGAACGCAGTGTGCGCACTATCATGAAAGTTGAGCACATCTGTATAAATGCAAACTCAAAGTTAGCTACAAACACTTATGATAATTACCAGTAGATATACGGTGCTGTGGAAAAGCCTTAACCCACTATGACATTTAATATTTTAACAGTGTTCTAATTACTACAGCAGCAGTACATACAGTGAAGAAAATAAGTATAAGAACACCAAGCGATTTTGCAAGTTCTCCCACTTAGAAATGATTGGCGGGTTTGAAATTATAGGTAGGTGCTTAGCCACCGTGAACGACAATCTAAAGGAAAAAAATCCTGAAATCACAGTGTATGATTGTTTTCACAATTTATATGTATTATAGTGCTGTAAATAAATATTTGAACATCTGTCTATTAGAATTGTGAGCCTCAAAGACCTGTTGGTCGCCTTTAAAAAGTCCAACGAATAAGTGGAGTGGAGGTAAGACTTTCTGAATGCGACTTTTTGACCTGTTTGAAGCGGATAGCTGCATATAAACACCTGTCCACCCCATACAGTCAGGAAGACTCCAATTACTAACATGGTCAAGACCAAAGAGCTGTCCAAAGACACCAGAGACAGAATTGTAGACCTCTACAAGGCTGGAAAAGGTTACGGGGCAAATGCCAAGCAGCTTGGTGATATAAGATTCACCGTTGGAGCAATTATTAAAAAATGGTTGAAGCCAAACATGACTGTCAAGCTCCCTCGGACTGGGGCTCCATGCAAGATCTATCTCGTAGGGTCTCAATGATCCTAAGAATGGTGGGGAAACAGCCAAGAACTACACATGAGGAGCTAGTCAATGACCTGAAAGGAGCTGGGACCACCATTTCCAAGGTTACAGTTGGTAATACACTAAGACGCCATGGTTTAAAATTAAGATTCCCCTGCTTAAACCAGCACATGTCTTGGCCCGTTTTGAGTTTGCCATTGACCATTTGGATGATCCAGAGGAGTCATGGGAGAAAGTCATGTCATCATATGAGATTCAAATGGAACTTTTAGGTGTTAATTCCGGTCATGGTGTTTGGAGGAAGAAGAATGATGAGTACCATCCCAAGAACACCATCCCTACTGTGAAGCACAGGGGTGGTAGTATCATGCTTTGGGGGGGTTCTGCACATGGGCCATGTATTGTGAGATTTTTGGGATCAGACTCAGATTTCCTTTAATTATCATCGACACACAAGATGACAACGACATTCCCTTCGATGAGTGAAGAACTTCCTTCCCTCAGCAAGAGCATTGAAATTGGGTTTTACAGGGTCTTCCAACATGACAATGGCCTGAAGAAGACAGCCAGAATTACCAAGGAGTGGCTTCATAAAAAGCATATCAAGGTCCTGGAGAGGCCTAGCCAGTCTCCAGACTAAAACCAAAGAGAAAATCTTTGGAGGAAGCTCAAACTCCGTGTTTCTCAGTGACAGCCCTGACAGATCTAGAGAAGATCTGTGGTGCAGTGGTGCAAAATCCCTGCTGCACTCTGTGCAACCTGGTGAAAGGTCACAGAAAACATTTCATTTCTGTAACTGTAAGTAAAGGCTACTGTATCAAATATTAACATTGATTTTCTCAGGTGTTCAAATACTTATTTGCAGCAGTATATCACAAATAGCGCTGCAACGATTAATCGATTAATTCGAGTATTCGATTAGAAATAAATATTCAAATTAAATTTTGTTGCTTCGAGTATTAGTTTAAAACAGTGGCGTTGTAATGGTTTATTTTGAAAGTGTTTGGATTTAGTTTTATTGATTAGGGTGGATACATTGCCCTCTGGTCTTCCTCTTTTCACATGGCTGAATCCAACTGCTCCCTGTAAAGACCAACGTAATCTAAGTTTTTGTTTGAGCTAATGTTTTTGAATGGATTCATAATTTAGTTTATAGGTATATTTAGCCGTTTTTTGTGGGAATATGTGTCAGAACCATTTGTTAAGACCATTGTAAGAAAAACTTTAGCATTTTATAGCATTTAAACTAGCGGACTTTTTCTGTGTAAGTTAGCCAATTGTTCTTTTGTTGTACATAGATCCACATGAAAAAAAATTATACCATTTGAGGCTCAGTCCAAGTATTTTAATTTTTCATGTTCCTTATCCGATTACTCGATTATTCGAACTAACTAGTCCAACGATTAATCGACCACTAAAATATTCGATAGCTGCAGCCCTAATTACAAATGAATTGTTAAAAAGTCATGCACCGTGATTTCTGGATTTTTATTACTAAGTGGGAGAACTTGCACAATAGCAGGGTGTTCAAATACTTATTTTCCTCACTGTCCTTCAATATGGGACAGTGTTTGTTTTGGTACTTCCTGGTTTATTTTATACTGTGCAGTGGATGGTTCTCTTGGTGTTGTGACTCAAATGCTTAACTTTTTTGGGGTGTGTGTAATTCCGATCACATTTAAACATCCACTTACTTGTAACCAAAAAAAAAAAAAAAAGAATCTAATCTCTGGGGAGCAAGTTAATCGAGAAATTGCAGAATAGAAATCCATCATAAATCAACAATCAAGGCCACACAATCACAAGATCTGCAGGTCCTCTTTGGTACTATTTACCTACCAATTCAAAATGACTGCTACAAAAAAAGTCATTAAATAAAATCATTCATATTTGTATTTGTCTAATACTCTGGTGTAAGTACCAAAAATTAATGTAAACCTCCCACTTTGTTCTCAAAGTGTTTTGAGATGTTTCATCTGCGTAGTTGTGGTCCGAGCATAACTTTATTGATAAAGTTGACGATGGCCACAGCAGGTTGCTCTGGATCCAGCTCTGCGAAAAGGTGACACACGTTCTCTGTAGCACTGCCCGTCCGCCTGGCCACAAAACCAAACATCCTGCCACAAAAATTAGAGAAATGTTAGACCTCTGAATGAGAGGTCTTTTTAGCCCGAAAATGTACACAATACTGTAAATGTTAATGAATTGCCATGCAAAGTTGGCAGTATAACTTGCAAAAACAGGTATTCAAGCACTTACTTGCTGGACGTGCTATCACTGTTAGTCCATCTGAAGCACCCCACGCAAAAAGAACCAGAAAAAAAAATGCAGGAATTCATAAACGAAGAGCTCACTGATGAACAATGCTAATAGAAACTTGCAAATGTTTTCATTAAAAAAAGTGGCAAGCATTGATTGTATTGCCTTTATTAGTGACAACCACCTGGAAAATTGTAAGCACACACAAACTACTTTTTTCTAGGTCTCACCTCTGGTCTTGAGGGTCAAGACTACTGAAAGTTACACTGCTGATGGGGTAGTGCCTCCGGAAAAATAACCTGTGCAAAAACAACTAGTTAGAAATGTTATTGAGAAGTATCATCTTTTGCAAATGTGTAGTTTAATGTGGTTTATCATTAAAATACAGCGAACAGTGTGTATACACTCAGCAAGGGCGTAAGTTTGGTCTCAACATCGGTAGGGACGATATAACAGCATAACCTGCATGTGCACTCTTTGCTGGGGACGGGACATAAGACCAAACAGATTATTGAACGGGGTCGGGGCTACATTTCTCACGAATATGAACCTAATTAATTGATAGGCTAAATGATCAGTGCAAAATAAATCTGTGTTGATTTATTCTTAAGTTTCATGCGTATTGGTTCAGGTGATACAACGCTCGATTCAAACCATCCATCCATCCATAATCTTCCGCTTGCTTCGGGATCGGGTAGCGGAGCCAGCAGCTTTAACAGGGAAGCCCAGACTTCCCTCTCCCCAGCCACTTTAACCAGCTCTTCAGGCGGGATCCCAAGGACATAGAGAGACATAGTTTCTCCGGGTTCTTTGGTCATCCCTGTGGCCTCCAGCCTGTGGGACATGCCCGGAACACCTCTCCCAGGGAAGCGTCCAGGAGGCATCTGGAAGGGATGCCCGAGCCACCTCAGCTGGATCCTCTCAACGTGGAGGAGTAGCGGCTCGACACTGAGTCCCTCTCGGATGACCGAGCTTCTCACCCTATCTCTAAGGGAGAGCCCGGACACCCTGCGGAGAAAACTAATTTCGGCCAATATCTTTTTCTTTCGGTCACGACCCACAGCTTGTGACCATAGGTGAGGGTAGGAACGTAGATCGACTGGTAAATCGAGAGCTTCGCCTTTCGGCTCAGCTCCTTCTTTACCACTACGGACTGGTGCAGAGTCCGCATTACTGCAGATGCTGCACCGATCAGCCTGTCAATCTCCCGCTCCCTCTTACCCTCACTCCTGAACAAGACCCCAAGATACTTGAACTACTCCACTTTGGGCAGGATCTCATCCCCGACCCGGAGAGGGCACTCCACCCTGTTCCGACTGAGGACCATGGTCCCGCATTTGGAGGTGCTTATCTTCATCCCAGCTGCTTCACACTCGACTGCGAACCGCTTCAGTGAGAGTTGGAGGTCACTGCTTGATGAAGCCAACAGCACCACATCATCTGCAAAAAGCAGAGATGCAATGCTGAGGTCACCAAACCAGACGCCCTCAATGCTTCGGCTGCGCCTAGAAATTCTGTCCATAAAAATTATGAACAGAATCGGTGACAAAGGGCAGCCTTGGCAGAGTCCAAACTTCACTGGGAACGAATTTGACTTACTGCCAGCAATGTGGGCCAAACGCTGACACCGGTCGTACAGGGACCGACCAGCCCTTACCAAGGGGCTCGATACCCCGTACTCCCGGAGCACCCCCCACAGGATTCCCCGAGGCAGGCGGTCGAATGCCTTCTCCAGATCCACAAAACACATGTAGACTGGTTGGGCGAACTCCCATGCACCCTCGAGGACCCTGCCGAGGGTGTAGAGCTGGTCCACTGTTCCACTGCCGGGACGAAAACCACACTGCTCCTCCTGAATCCGAGATTTGACTTCCCGATGGACCCTCCTCTCCAGCACCCCAGAATAGACTTTACCGAGCAGGCTGAGGAATGTGATTCCTCTATAATTGGAACACACCCTCCGGTCCCCCTTCTTAAAAAGGGGGACCACCACCCCGGTCTGCAAATCCAGAGGCACTGGCCCCGATGTCCACGCGATGTCCACGATTCAAACCTTTGTTTTCAAAAACAACTAAAGAAACATTTTGAAGTGAAAGTCCCTTTATTAAAGAACAGGGAGCCATCCAACAATGGGTCCACTTCTGGGGGACACTAGAGCACCCCTTGACTCAAACTAAAGTATTTTCAAAGTGATTAGGTAAATAATTAATGGAGAAAAAAAAAAAATCGAAGATATCCGAGGACCAATCGACATCTGAGGCATACTAGACTACCCCAAGACTCGAACCAAAGTACTCTCATGAAATTCTGATGTGTGATTTCATTTCACAGATTTTTTTTTTCATGTCAGTTCCATGTTCATGTAAGTGTCCCCCTGAAGTGGACCCATTCTTGGATAGCTCTCCGTTTTTTAGGGGGAGGGACTTACACTCTGAAGCCACCGCGTTGCATTACCATAATGCACACAATGTAAACAATCATTCAAATGAGGGATGGCTAGCTTGACTTCGTTGTTGCTTGTGGTGGTCAGCCTGACTGCAGTAGTTTTGCAGGTTAGCAAGTTCAGACAGTTTATTGTTATGCTAACTCGATACCGGTCGGACTTTCAGTAGCAAAATTAGTGGTGTTTCCCCCACCTCAACAACTTGACATCTTTTTACATTATTTACAGTGGCTGCTGCTGGCCGAAAAAAGACTTCTAATATCCCACCTGTTCAAAATGGGGCTTGGGAGGCGGCACGTTGTCACTATGAATCAGTCAGAGCTGTGTGAGTCTGCGTGTCTGTGTGGTGGTGGGAGGTCAAGTCATCAGCCAATCAAACATGCGTTTAAGGGGGGGTGGGGAATCGACCGGTGTTCTGACGAATGGATATCCCAGTCAAATTGATTTCCAAAGCGCTACTGAGCATGTGCACGACAACCACGCCCCTCGAGAGGTGATCACATGTGAAATGTCTTTTGACCACTAAAATCTGTAAGCAATTACGTATATGCACGAAAGACTACAATAGAATATTGATGATATTGCGAGATAATAGCGTTAGGACGTTAACTTTGTCTGATAAGCAGTAAACATGTGGGTCGCCTGGGTTTCAATAGTGTTTATTGTTCAAAATAGAATATTGACATTATAGCGGGAGTATCTAAATATTTAATACAATAATATATCATAATATATCTAAATAGAAGTGTCAAAACGTAAAATAGATTTGTTCAACATTAAAATGCTATCAACAACAGGACGATTACCTCGACGAAGGAGCACTAATCGACAGAACATGACCACATTCAGCAAGTGAAAAGGGATAAATGTAATTCTGAACATAATTCACTTAATAATTGTAGGGTCTACTCTATCCTTATAACACATGGGAAGACAATCTAAATTACATATATAACTGAACTCATTATATAATGCAAATAAGGTTGCTTAAAAGTTGGTGCGGACAATTATTTGAGCATCCTGAAAAGTTGGTAGAGTTATGTCCCTACCATCCCTATGCAAACCTACGCCCTTGACACTCAGTATACTAGAAAAAGTACCTTCTTTTGCTGTCCGTTAGAGTGATGCCCTGAGATGAAACTTTAAAATGAACAGTTGTTGCTGCAGGGCGTGGACTCAGAGCCAGTGTACATTTGGTTGCTTTTGAAACTGCTTCCGGTCCAGTTAATGATTCAGTTTCCACTGAGTTCAGGTAGAGAACGTTGCAAGCTTCAAAGAGAATAGAATAATGTATTAGAGTTGGCGTGCTGCATTGTGAGGCTTTACTGGCCTCTGCTGGTCAAAAGGAAGAACTGCAAAAACTGCGCAACTTTCAATGAGCATTCAAACTTCTTGTCCTCATTAAGGTTGTTGACAGCTGGATTTGGGAAATATACGATTTAAACAATGCATTGGTCGCCAGTCAGTTGCAAAATTTAGAAAACAAGCACCCACAGTAATAAATATCTTACAAATATTACCTGCTCCCTGTTTAAGGAGATCAGCCGCTGTGCTTGTGTTTGTTACAGACCGGATCTCCTGAAGATCTCCAACCAGATCTGAAACAACACAAACAACAAATAACTTTTTTTTTTTGTTTGTCCCCCCCCCAAAAAAACAAAAACAAAACAGTGCACAGAGGAAACTTCAAAGTTGTACCCAAAACTATGAACCAATGTAATTTGTAGTTCACCCAAAACAGGGGGAAAAGTGCCTGAGAATTGAAATGAAACTTGGGAGTTCAAGTCTCCTGATGATGGTTTATATTTATTTTATTTCTGAGACAGAAATAAAATAAATTTAAACCATCTAGTGCGCACCAAATAGTATGTGGTGCATAGGCATGTGCCGGTGTTCTGTTTGATATTCTGACAGTTTCATAACTTTAAGCCAAAATATCACGGTATCACGGTATTGCAATTCCAGCTCTAAAATGTGTTACTTTGAAATAGCTGTGTTTAAAAAAAAAAAAAAGTTTTTTCCATTGAACAGCATTTCTATTTTTCAAAACATATTAGCAAATTTGAACATCAGTAAGTTAACGGAAAATAAATTTTAAAAATAACAAAACTTTCTAAATAAACTTAAAATAAAATAAATGCAGTCCTTTAGGTGAGCCTAAACCCACAGCCACAGCTCAACATTATTACCATCAGAACAAAAATAATGGAATTATTTACCATAAAATGCACGTATGTACGACTCGTATCATGTTTACACTAGAAACTGCAATTTCGGGAGAAATTACACCTTGGTCTTTCCTCTGTGGAGATACAAATCTTAGCCCCACTCAGGTCTATCAATAGAATGGACCATAATGCCAGTCAATGGCACTAAACAAAGTAAAAGCCATTAGAAAAGATTGGGAGAATTGGACGTCCATGGCCGTCAATGGCATCACCCTCCATAAGCGGCAATCCAATCAGGGACATTTGGGGGACACGTCCTAATGATATCTAGTCATTTTCTGTTGATTTGGGGAAAAAAAAAAAATTCCCATTGAAAATGAATGGGAAAAATTTTGGACGTCCATGGACGTCAATGGTATCAATTTACATAGGCGTCAATGGAATCCAAGTACATTGGCATCAATAGAATGAACAAACATGAAGAAATGCCATTGGAAATGAATGGGAAGTTTGGACGTCCGTGGACGTCAATGGCATCACCCTCCATAAGCAGCAATGCAATTGGGGACATTTGGGGGAAACGTCCTATTGATATCTAGTCATTTTCTGTTTATTTGGGGAAAAAAAAAAAATTCCCATTGAAAATGAATGGGAAAAATTTTGGACGTCTATGGACGTCAATGGTATCAACTTACATAAGCGTCAATGGAATCTAAGTACATTGGCATCAATAGAATGAACAAACATGAAGAAATGCCATTGGAATAAATGGGAAGTTTGGACGTCCCTGGACGTCAATGGCATCACCCTCCATAAGCAGCAATGCGATTGGGGACATTTGGGGGACACGTCCTATTGATATCTAGTCATTTTCTGTTGATTTGGGGAAAAAAAAAAATTTCCCATTGAAAATGAATGGGTAAAATTTTGGACGTCCATGGACGTCAATGGCAGCACCCCCCATAAGCGTCAATGGAATCCAAGTACATTGGCATCAAAAGAATGAACAAACATGAAGAAATGCCATTGGAAATTAATGGGAAGTTTGGACGTCCCTGGACGTCAATGGCATCACCCTCCATAAGCAGCAATGCAATTGGGGACATTTGGGGGACACGTCCTATTGATATCTAGTCATTTTCTGTTGATTTGGGGAAAAAAAAAAATTTCCCATTGAAAATGAATGGGTAAAATTTTGGACGTCCATGGACGTCAATGGCAGCACCCCCCATAAGCGTCAATGGAGTTGGGGACGTTTGGGGTATACGTCCTATTGATATCTGGTCATTTTCTGTTGATTTAGAAAATGTAGTTTTTTCCCCATTGAAAATGAATGGGAAAAATTTTGGACGTCCATGTAAGTCAATGGCGGCACCCTTCATAAGCGTCAATGGAATTGGGGAAGTTTGGGGGACACGTCCTATTGATATCTGGTCATTTTCTGTTGATTTGGAGTAATTTTGTTTTTTCCCCATTGAAAATGAATGGGAAAAATTTTGGACGTCCATGGCAGTCAATGGCATCGACATCCATACAGTCAATTGAATCCAAGTACATTGGCATCAGTAGATTCGACATGCATGGCCGTCAATGGCATCAATGCAATGTAAATTCCATTGGAAATCCCATTGGAAGTGAATGGGACTTTTCCCATTTGAAATGAATGGGATAGTTTTTGGCAAATTTCCAAGGAAGCGTAATTTTTTTCCAAATTCTGTATACAACTTTTATGCCCCTCACCGTCCCGGAATTTTTTATGCCCAAATTATGTGGTTTGGTCAAAAATTGTAGGACTAGATACATTTTGAAACTTTTTTTTTTTTCACGGAAAATTGCCGTTTACGGACGAACGGAAAAATTTTCGGGGCCATTTGTAAAGTTTCCTGTGTCACGCGAAAATTCCGGTCGTGCCGATACTTGAACGGTGCCGATCGGTCTAACGGTTCGGGCTGTGAAGCGCGCGGTTTTTTTCCATTCAAAATGAATAGGAAAGTTTTTGGCAAATTTCCGGGGAACCGTAAATTTTTGCCAAATTCTGTATACAACTTTTATGCCCCTCACCGTCCCGGAATTTTTGATGCCCAAATTATGTGATTTGGTCAAAAATTGTAGGACTAGATACATTTTGAAACTTTTTTTATTTTTCGGAAAATTGCCGTTTACGGGCGAACGGAAAATTTTTCGTGGCGGTTTGAAAAATTCCCATCGTCACGCGAGAATTCCGGTCGTGCCGATACTTCAACGGTGCCGATCGGTGCTACGGTTTGGGCTGTGCGTTGGCTCAAAAAAACGCGGAGAATAAGATGAATAATAATAAGTACAACTAGAAACTGCAATTTCGGGAGAAATTACACACCTTGGTCTTTCCTCTGTGGAGATACAAATCTTAGCCCCACTCAGGTCTATCAATAGAATGGACCATAATGCCAGTCATTAGCACTAAACAAAGTTAAAGGCATTAGAAAAGATTGGGAGAATTGGACGTCCATGTCCGTCAATGGCAGCACCCTCCATAATTGTTAATGGAATCGGGGAAGTTTGGGGGACACGTCCTATTGATATCTAGTCATTTTCTGTTGATTTGGGAAAAAAAAAAAAATTCCCATTGAAAATGAATGGGAAAAATTTTGGACGTCCATGGACGTCAATGGTATCAACTTACATAAGCGTCAATGGAATCCAAGTACATTGGCATCAATAAAATGAACAAACATGAAGAAATGCCATTGGAAATGAATGGGAAGTTTGGACGTCCATGAACGTCAATGGCATCACCCTCCATAAGCGGCAATGCAATCGGGGACATTTGGGGGACACGTCCTAATGATATCTAGTCATTTTCTGTTGATTTGGGAAAAAAAAAAAAAATCCCATTGAAAATGAATGGGAAAAATTTTGGACGTCCATGGACGTCAATGGTATCAACTTACATAAGCGTCAATGGAATCCAAGTACATTGGCATCAATAGAATGAACAAACATGAAGAAATGCCTTTGGAAATGAATGGGAAGTTTGGACGTCCATGGACGTCAATGGCATCACCCCCCATAAGCGGCAATGCAATCGGGGACATTTGGGGGACACGTCCTAATGATATCTAGTCATTTTCTGTTGATTTGGGGAAAAAAAAAAATTTCCCATTGAAAATGAATGGGAAAAATTTTGGACGTCCATGGACGTCAATGGTATCAACTTACATAAGCGTCAATGGAATCCAAGTACATTGGCATCAATAGAATGAACAAACATGAAGAAATGCCATTGGAAATTAATGGGAAGTTTGGACGTCCGTGGACGTCAATGGCATCACCCTCCATAAGCAGCAATGCAATCGGGCACATTTGGGGGAAACGTCCTATTGATATCTAGTCATTTTCTGTTGATTTGGGGAAAGAAAAAAAAAATTCCCACTGAAAATGAATGGGAAAAATTTTGGACGTCCATGGACGTCAATGGTATCAACTTACATAAGCGTCAATGGAATCAAAGTACATTGGCATCAAAAGAATGAACAAACATGAAGAAATGCCATTGGAAATGAATGGGAAGTTTGGACGTCCCTGGACGTCAATGGCATCACCCTCCATAAGCAGCAATGCAATTGGGGACATTTGGGGGACAGGTCCTATTGATATCTAGTCATTTTCTGTTGATTTGGGGGAAAAAAAAAAATTCCCATTGAAAATGAATGGGTAAAATTTTGGACGTCCATGGACGTCAATGGCAGCACCCCCCATAAGCGTCAATGGAATTGGGGACGTTTGGGATATACGTCCTATTGATATCTGGTCATTTTCTGTTGATTTGGAGAAATGTAGTTTTTTCCCCATTGAAAATGAATGGGAAAAATTTTGGACGTCCATGTAAGTCAATGGCGGCACCCTTCATAAGCGTCAATGGAATTGGGGAAGTTTGGGGGACACGTACTATTGATATCTGGTCATTTTCTGTTGATTTGGGGTAATTTTGTTTTTTCCCCATTGAAAATGAATGGGAAAAATTTTGGACGTCCATGGCAGTCAATGGCATCGACATCCATATAGTCAATTGAATCCAAGTACATTGGCATCAGTAGATTCGACATGCATGGCCGTCAATGGCATCAATGCAATGTAAATTCCATTGGAAATCCCATTGGAAGTGAATGGGACTTTTCCCATTCGAAATGAATGGGATAGTTTTTGGCAAATTTCCGAGGAAGCGTAATTTTTTTCCAAATTCTGTATACAACTTTTATGCCCCTCACCGTCCTGGAATTATGGATGCCCAAATTGTGTGATTTGGTCAAAAATTGTAGGACTAGATACATTTTGAAACTTTTTTTTTTTTTCCGGAAAATTGCCGTTTACGGGCGAAGGGAAAATTTTTCGGGTCCGTTTGAAAAATTCCCATCATTGCGCGAAAATTCCGGTCGTGCCGATATTTGAACGGTGCCGATCGGTCAAACGGTTCGGGCTGTGCAGCGTGCATTTTTTTTTCATTCAAAATGAATAGGAAAGTTTTTGGCAAATTTCCGGGGAACCGTAAATTTTTGCCAAATTCTGTATACAACTTTTATGCCCCTCATCGTCCCGGAATTTTTGATACCCAAATTATGTGATTTGGTCAAAAATTGTAGGACTAGATACATTTTTTAACTTTTGTTTTTTTTCGGAAAATTGCCATTTACGGGCGAACGGAAAATTTTTCGGGGGATTTTGAAAAAGTCCCTGCGTCGCGCGAAAAATCCGGTCGTGTCAATACTTGAATGGTGCCGATCGGTGGTATGGTTCGGGCTGCGCGGCGCGCCGAAAAAACGCGGAGAATAATTTGATGATATAATAATAATAATAACTAGAAACTGCAATTTCGGGAGAAATTACACACCTTGGTCTTTCCTCTGTGGAGATACAGATCTTAGCCCCACTCAGGTCTATCAATAGAATGGATCATAATACCAGTCATTTGCACAAATCAAAGTAAAAGCCATTAGAAATGAATGGGAGAATTGGACGTCCATGGACGTCAATGGCATCACCCTCCATAAGCGGCAATGCAATCGGGGACATTTGGGGGACACTTCCTAATGATATCTAGTCATTTTCTGTTGATTTGGGGAAAAAAAAAAAATCCCATTGAAAATGAATGGGAAAAATTTTGGACGTCCATGGACGTCAATGGTATCAACTTACATAAGCGTCAATGGAATCCAAGTACATTGGCATCAATAGAATGAACAAACATGAAGAAACGCCATTGGAAATTAATGGGAAGTTTGGACGTCCGTGGACGTCAATGGCATCACCCTCCATAAGCAGCAATGCAATCGGGGACATATGGGGGACACGTCCTATTGATATCTAGTCATTTTCTGTTGATTTGGGGAAAAAAAAAAAATTCCCATTGAAAATGAATGGGAAAAATTTTGGACGTCCATGGACGTCAATGGTATCAACTTACATAAGCGTCAATGGAATCCAAGTACATTGGCATCAATAGAATGAACAAACATGAAGAAATGCCATTGGGATTTAATGGGAAGTTTGGACGTCCATGAACGTCAATGGCATCACCCTCCATAAGCGGCAATGCAATCGGGGACATTTGGGGGACACGTCCTAATGATATCTAGTCATTTTCTGTTGATTTGGGGAAAAAAAAAAATTTCCCATTGAAAATGAATGGGAAAAATTTTGGACGTCTATGGACGTCAATGGTATCAACTTACATAAGCGTCAATGGAATCTAAGTACATTGGCATCAATAGAATGAACAAACATGAAGAAATGCCATTGGAATAAATGGGAAGTTTGGACGTCCCTGGACGTCAATGGCATCACCCTCCATAAGCAGCAATGCAATTGGGGACATTTGGGGGACACGTCCTATTGATATCTAGTCATTTTCTGTTGATTTGGGGAAAAAAAAAAAATTCCCATTGAAAATGAATGGGAAAATTTTTGGACGTCCATGGACGTCAATGGCAGCACCCCCCATAAGCGTCAATGGAGTTGGGGACGTTTGAGGTATACGTCCTATTGATATCTGGTCATTTTCTGTTGATTTGGAGAAATTTAGTTTTTTCCCCATTGAAAATGAATGGGAAAAATTTTGGACGTCCATGGAAGTCAATGGCAGCACCCCCCATAAGCGTCAATGGAGTTGGGGACGTTTGGGGTATACGTCCTATTGATATCTGGTCATTTTCTGTTGATTTGGAGAAATTTAGTTTTTTCCCCATTGAAAATGAATGGGAAAAATTTTGGACGTCCATGTAAGTCAATGGCGGCGCCCTTCATAATCGTCAATGGAATTGGGGAAGTTTGGGGGACACGTCCTATTGATATCTGGCCATTTTCTGTTGATTTGGGGAAATTTTGTTTTTTCCCCATTGAAAATGAATGGGAAAAATTTTGGACGTCCATGGCCGTCAATGGCATCGACATCCATATAGTCAATTGAATCCAAGTACATTGGCATCAGTAGATTCGACATGCATGGCCGTCAATGGCATCAATGCAATGTAAATTCCATTGGAAATCCCATTGGAAGTGAATGGGAACTTTTCCCATTCGAAATGAATGGGATAGTTTTTGGCAAATTTCCGAGGAAGCGTAATTTTTTTCCAAATTCTGTATACAACTTTTATGCCCCTCACCGTCCCGGAATTTTTGATGGCCAAATTATGTGATTTGGTCAAAAATTGTAGGACTAGATACATTTTGAAACTTTTTTTTTTTTCACGGAAAATTGCCGTTTACGGACGAACGGAAAAATTTTCGGGGCCATTTGTAAAGTTTCCTGTGTCACGCGAAAATTCCGGTCGTGCCGATACTTGAACGGTGCCGATCGGTCTCACGGTTCGGGCTGTGAAGCGCGCGTTTTTTTTCCATTCAAAATGAATAGGAAAGTTTTTGGCAAATTTCCGGGGAACCGTAAATTTTTGCCAAATTCTGTATACAACTTTTATGCCCCTCAATGTCCCGGAATTTTTGATGCCCAAATTATGCGATTTGGTCAAAAATTGTAGGACTAGATACATTTTGAAACTTTTTTTTTTTTCCGGAAAATTGCCGTTTACGGGCGAACGGAAAATTTTTCGGGGCCGTTTGAAAAATTCCCATCGTCGCGCGAAAATTCCGGTCGTGCCGATACTTGAACGGTACCGATCGGAGGTACGGTTCGGGCTGCACGGCGCGCCGAAAAAAACGTCAACAATTATTGAATAATAATAATAAAGAAATAAAAAATAAAGAAGTACAATAAAGTTGTACAACAACATAACCTTGTTCTTTCCCTTGGAAAGACCAAGGTAATAAAGTTGTAGAATATCATTACCTTGTTCTTTCCTTTGGAAAGACCAAGGTAATTATACACACACTCTTTCTCAACATAGATAGTTTCCAGAGAGAAAAAAAAAACACGTTTTACCACCGCTAGACACGCTAAACACGCTAGAGTTAACTTTCGTAGCTGGCGGGAAATGTTCATGACAGTGTTTACTGACCGTAAATGTTGTATAAATGCGAAATCATATTGGAGGTATTGCCTCCTCGGCAGCCAGCCCCCGCAAACATGTTTTACATGTCGTTTGCATAGCTGATACCTTAGGAACGGTATGACAGAAAATATTTGTGGTTTTGAAACCTTTACGTTTTCATACTACGGTATACCTTGAAACCGATAATCGGCACATGTCTAGTGGTGCGCACCAGAAACTATTTAGTGTGCACCAGAAAGTTCCCTTTTATAGGCCACAAACTGCAGGCGTGCATTGGACATCAGCAATTCCGGCGTGCTAAAAATGATAATACAGGATTTAGTCGAGCTTTACTTCAATCCTGAACTCAATCATAAAGATATTCCTGCATTGCACATCACACCAGACTTTTTCTAAGGCACACCAGATAGTTTCTAGTGAGCACCACATAGTATATGGTGCGCACCGTATAGTTTAAATTTATTTTATTTCTGTCGTTGAGGCTTTAGGTTTATTTTATTACTGTCGATGTCCCTTTAGGGGCTCTGTACTCCACCTTTCATAGGGAAAAGTAAAACAGTCATAATAACCACAAAAGTGGGCATGCATCTTATTGAAAAGGATCAAAGCTATAGCTCGGTAGCTACAATACAGCAAGGCAAATTAGCAATAATTGTAAAAATGATTATAACATCATGCAGCTGAAAGCATAATGGCTTATGGGATTTTTTTTTTTTTAAATAAGCCCGTTTCCTTTGAGTCATTCATCTTAAAATTACTTAATCATTACCTGTATGATTAGTAAAATACTGTACTTAAAAGCAGATGTCTCATCAAAGTAGCTCGCTAAACAACAGGGAATTAAGGAGGGTATCAACAATTTCAAAATTACTTGGTAGTCGTAAAGAGGAACTGATCATTTTAAGCTTTGGTGGTCCCACTGAGAATGATTAAAATGATCTTCTAGAACATTACCTTTTTCTGGGATGCGAAGAGCACAAGGCAAAGAGATGGGTGTGATTGAATGTTGGTACACCAGTGCAGATAAACTCCCTAAAGCAAGAATAAGTACATAAAATAAAAACATGTTTACAGGTTAAAAATATTACAAACTGCCACACAGAAGAAACTGATCTTACCGAAATATGACTCATTCTGACAGCCCTTGATTCTGACTCCCCGCGGCCCTGTCTCAATGAGGAAATGCCTCACTAGCTGTTCCAGGACATCTGCTGTGAAATGATGGAAGTGTGTGCAACACGGGGTTAGAATGAAACTGTTTTTTTACTAAAAAGAAGGCAGACATAGAATATGTCTAAAAACTGGTGATAATGATTCCTAGCCTTGCAAGCTTCCTGATTCATTCATTCATCAAGCAGTACCGTTTTACAAAGCACAACTGTCCAACCACTTCCCCGGTCATCTGATGCTCAAGCCAATCAGGCGAAAGACGCGGGAGCTGCAGACCTGACCAAGAAGCAACTATCTGGTTGAATACAATGTCGGAGTGCAAAGTGATTCTTGTAGATCAGGGTTGTCCAAACAAAGGGGGACAGATTTGGTGTCATAAAAATTTGGGGGGCCGACTTTGGCTGACGTTTTTTACGTAGAACAATTAGGGCTGTCAAAATCATGACGTTAACGGGCGTTAATTAATTATTTTAAATTAATCACGTTAAAATATTTGATGCATCTAACGCACATGCCCCGCACAAACAGATTAAAATGACAGCAAAGTGTCATTTTCAATTGTTAGTTGTGTTTTTTGGTGTTTTTCCGCCCACTGCTGGCGCTTGGGTGCGACTGATTTTATGGGTTTCAGCACTTTCAGGCTTCAGCACCATAATTATTATTGACATCAACAATGGCGAGCTACTAGTTTAGTTTTTGATTGAAAATTATACAAACTTTATTAAAACAAAAGCAGTAAGAGGGGTTTTAATATAAAATTTCTATGACTTGTACTAACATTTATATTTTAAGAACTACAAGTCTTTCAATCCATGGATCGCTTCAACAGAATGTTAATAATGTTAATGCCATTTTGTCGATTTATTGTTATAATAAACAAATACATTACTTATGTACAGTATGTTGAATGTATATATCCGTCTTGTGTCTTATCTTTCCGTTCCAACAATAATTTACAGAAAAATATGGCATATTTTAGGGATGGTTTGAATTACGATTAATTAATTTTTAGGTTGTGATTAACTCAATTGAAAATTTTTATCGTTTGACAGCCCTAAGAACAATATATTTAAGCAAATTTTAGCAAGCCATTCTGTTTGTCACATTTGCTTTATTATTATAATTTAAAAAAATTATTTAATTAATAATTTCAACAATCTCACAACTAGCCTTTGTGGCGTTCTCTTTTGACTCTCGGGCTCTTGCGAAATACTACTGTGAAATAAACTAGCTTCAAGTTGCTTCAATTTCTCACAACGTATCTTCCCTGTAATCTTGTAAATGTCAGCGATTCTTGTTTGGTAATATCGGCTCACATTGAACTCTTTAAAAACAGTGACTGTCTCTTTGCAAATGAGGTGGACACAGTTGTTGCGTATTTTAGTGAAGAAATAGTCCAATTTCCACCTATCCTTGAAGCGTCGGCCGTCACAATAAACTTTTTTTGTTGTTGTTGACTGTCGTCATTTTAGAAAATTGGGAGTAATGGGTCACATGGGGTAATGTTGCTTAGAGTGCTGCTGCCTTTTAGTGGGTAAATGATGAGTAGCATTTAGTGTGTAAGCTACTTCATATGCTGGTAGCAGTACTGCTGACCAACTTATTAAGTCTGTACACGGGCCAGACGTTATTGATTTTAGGACAGAGGCTGGGGGCCGGATGAAATTTGACCACGGGCCGCATTTGGCCCCAGGCCGGACTTTGGACATGTCTGTTGCAGATCCTGCTTGGACCCTACACCGTAGCCTGACGTGTTCCACCCAAAAATCCTACCGCGTTGCTACTAAGAGAGTTCCAAAAAATCGATTATTAGATGCATCGCGATTCGACACGTGACAATTCGATTACGATTCATAAAGGTTCAAAAACGATGATTTTCCCTAATAACTTTATGACAGCCTCCCATAGCGGAACGAAATTCAAGACATGTCTGCCGCCCGGACACCTTTAACGGACGCGCGCACAACGTTATGATGGATGCTGCCGGTTACTGAGCGAGAGATTTACTCGTTTTCAAAAGACTGGAAAATGAATTTGTGTATGAGACAGGCAGGGACTCGGTGATCGCGCTTCTGTGCACAAGTTATTTTTTAGACCGAGAGGGGAAGAGAGATAGTTCGTTGCTCCTTGTCTTTCAGATGTCCAGCAGTAGTTTCAAGGCATGTCAATTGAAAAATGTCCTGAGTGTGTTGCTAAGACCCGTGTGCACTATAGAAGGTGAGTACACGAACCTTCTTGTACTGTTTAGCCTTTATTGTTGTTGTTTTTGAGATGTTAACTGTTTGCGCCGAGCGCTAAGCTAATTAGCTAATTCGCTAACGTGTATTTCATATGCAGAACGTGTAAAACCATGATTAAGTACAGCGGTAACACTACAAACACGTGAAATAGTACAGAAATCTGTGAAAACATAGTATATTGGTTAAAAGAAGTCTTATTTCTAAAGACCCTGTGTTTCCAGAAAATGTGGAATTCATTCCACCTGTGTAAATTGTATTGTATTGTTGAGAGAAATAAGTACTGCCTTTAAAATGGTTAATGTTTTTGCAGTGTCTTGAAAAATAAAATAAAATAAAAAAGTAGTTTTTTGTTGTATGGGCATGTTTCCATTGTTCCTGTTGAATCATTAGGATATTTTAAATAAATAATGGACATAAATTTGTTTGGCTACTTTATTAATTAGTAATGTACGATGCATCGATAATCGTGATAACCGCGATAATCGTCAATACCGTGATCATGGTTCAATAATGTAATCGTAGCACCCTGAATCGTAATCGAATCGTGGGGTGCCTAAGATAGCAAACCCCTAGTTGTTACGTGAGTGGCAAGGACTGTGATTGGTGCATACAAAACGTAATTTCCGTGAATGCTATTTCTGTGTTTACTGGTGTGATATTGATGGTTGAATTCGGGGAAGAAGATCGTCAAATCTGCCCACTGACATAAAAAAATATCGAAAGTACATCTCTTCGTCCATGCCCCTCATTGGGTGAACAAGTGTGGCAAATTCACCCGTTCTCTGCCTCGACTAGTTCAGTGGTCGGACAGACCACCTCCGCAAACGCTTTCTGTGTCTCCTGCATTTTAACATTTGGAGTAAAAACAATTCTTTTTCGATTTTGATGAGCTCCAGCTCGAGAAACACCTGCTCCGTTTCTGACATTAAAGAAACCAAGGAGTCCTATGGGAAGCCCTGCAAAAGCCCGCGAAACCACATAAAGATAAGGATACACCAACCTGGTGACTGGGATTGCAATACAGCGCAATGCGTCACTTCTACGATGAGCTTCAAATGCTCATCGCCGACCCGGCGCAGAAGCATAAACCATATATTAATTTGAATTGGTTGCCTTCTGATGGCGAGCCAATCGGGAAAGAATTGGGAGCTGCAGACGTGACCAGGAAGCGATTATCTGCTTGAATACTATGGCGGAATGCAAAGAGGTTCTTGTAGATAGTTTTGTCTTATTTCCCTCATTAAAAGAGGAGCAGGAGAACATCACTAAAAGCTTTTGTGACCACAAACGATGTTCACACGAGTGTGACGAGAAGAAACATCGTCCAATCAGCAGGTGTCTGTTTCTTTAAAGGTTCCTCCAATGAAACAGGTCCCGACTGGGTCCTTCACAGATCGATATGTGGGATATATTCATAGCGGATACCAAGGGCGTAGGTTTGCATAGGGACGTTAGGGACATAACACTAACAACGTTTTAGGATGCTCAAATTATCCCCACCAACTTTCAAGCAACCATATTTGTATTAAATAATGACTTCAGTTATGTAGGTCATTTAGATTGTCTTCCTATATGTTGTAAGGGTAGAGTTGATCCTACCATTATTAATTGAATTACAGTAATTTCATTATGTTCAGATTTACAATGACCCCTTTTCAGTCGCTGAATGTGCCAGTCCATTTTTTCCCCTCAAACACACGTTTGATTGGCTGATGGCTTGAACCCCCCCCCCCCCCCACCCCCCCCCCCCCACCCCCCCCCCCACACACACACACACACTCATGCATTCACAGCCCAACAAAAATACAATATGCCGCCTCCCCCGGCCCCCTTCAAAGCCGAGAGAAGTTTTTTTCCGCCAGCATAAGCCACTGTTAGTAATGTAAAAAGATGTCAGTGTTGTGGAGGTGGGGAACACGCCACTAATTTCACCACTGCTACAGTGCTTCACGTCGATTTTACTCAGATTTCTTGAAATAAGAAAAACAGCAATTGACTTATTTTAAGCAAAAAGTTTGTATAATTAATCTTAAAACAAAAACTTGTTTGTCAGAAATGTTCTTAATTCAAGAATATTGTTCAAAACATTTTTGAAAGAATTTTTTTATTAGGTGAAAAATGACCAACTTTTAGATGCACGGGCTCAATACGAACAAATACTAATATTTACTTCAAGTAAGTGGAAGAATCTGACGCATTAATCTGTTAACTAGCCTTTAACACTCAAAGATGGACAAAATTATTTGACTAGATTCACCTAAAATTAACAGATTAAGATGTTATAAATGTGCAGTGTAAAAGTTACGCTTACACTCACACAGCCCCAACAGAAATACATGTCGACAACATGCTGCCTCCTTCGAAGAGGAGGGATATTAGAAGTTTTTTTTCGACCAGCAGCAGCCACTGTAAGTAATTTAAAAAGATGCCAATGTTGTGTAGGTGGGAAACACACCACTAATTTTGCTACTGTAAGTCCGACCTGCATTAGAGTTAGCATAACATTAAACTGTGTGAACTTGCTAAACTGCAAAACTTGGGTAAGAAGCCGCTATTTTTCCTCAAACGCACGTTTGATTGGCTGATGACTTGACCACCATTTTTTTCTTGATTTAGGTGAAAAATGACCGACTTTTAGATGTATGGGCCCAATAAGAACAAATAGTGATATATGCTAAAAGTAAGTAGAAGAATCTGATGCATTTATCTGTTAACTGGCGTTTAAAACTCAAAACAAAATGAAAAAAATATTCGACTAGATTTAAGAAAAATGATCAGATTAAGACATTATACAGCAAAATTTTAAGTTTGAAAGTTAGTACAAGTCAATACAGATTTATTTTGCATTAGTCATTTAGCCTATCAATTAATTAGGTTCATACTGGTGAGAAATGTAGCCTGGAGCCCCATTCACCAAATATGTTTGGTCTTATTAACCCTTTGATGCATAAGTGGGTCAAAAATGACCCGGTGAGGTTGTTTTCTTGAAATATCTTTGGAATTAAAAATTGTTATCAATTCATATTCCAGGTGTTCCTCAAAAAACATGTTTTTGATATAATGCCATTCAAATTTTTGATTAACTTTTTATACATTTGAAGAAATTGTCATTTTTGTATTACTACCCTAAGTGGGTCAAAAATGTCCCACATGCATTTTCTATGGAATCAAATGGTAATCTTTCATTCTTATCAACTTTGGCTGTCAGGAATAAATTTACCGTGGACCACACAGACTATATATGTAAAAAGTGGCATCCCTTAAGAAGATTATTTTACACAGCAAGAGCTGATATGTGTACTGTAAGTATTATGTCCATATGGTATTTTGTGTGTGTGTCTTTCATGACTCTTTATTATAATTTATCAACAAATTAACCTACTTCATAACTAGCTAGCTAACTAAGGCTAGGTTCATACCGCAGGTCCTAATGCACAATTCCGATTTTTGCCATATCTGTTTTTTTGGCGTACCCGTTCAAACTGCCTTTGTCCATTGGGCCTGTTCAAGTATCACACATGTGCTCTAATTCGCAGTCCGAGATGCGCTGAGCCCGCATGCGCAGGAGCATTAGAGCAGAGAGAAAACCGAAGTTTGTCAGGCTTATTCTCAACCCATTTAATTTTTTTCCCCAAAAGCCGCATTCAAGCTAGGCACTAACGCTAATGCACATCTGCATAGCTACTGTAGCACCCTGTCTCTCTCGCTCTTTGCTGATGTTAATTGCTGCATGAATTCCAATTTGGGGAATTGACAGTTCGGACCGCAGCCACATTCTGGAAAATTGTGGCCCGGATGGGATTTTAACCACATACGAAAGTGACCCGGATCGAATTTGAAAATGGTCCACTTTAATGCAACTTTTCCCGTTCAGTCAAGTCGAAAAAACACGAAAAAATCGGATTCGTGCGAGATTTACAGCTGAAATGGTCCTACAGATGTTGGATGATGGAGAGGCAGTGACGGGGTTGGACTCAAGTGTCCGAAATTTCTTATGATGAGGACCCAGACTATTGTCCAGGTGGCAGTTGTCCACCTGGAAATCCAACTGAACAGGATCAATCTGACTCATAAGATTCCACTTAGTGTCCTCTGAAGAAGAAAGTGTCCAAATCATCGCCAACAGAATGAGTTGGTAGGGCTCTTACTAGAGAGAATTACCTCCCACCCAGGGCAGAACACAGAGCCACAATATCCTCAGAAATCAGTCAGTGCCACCACAAGGGCTTAGCACCGCTGTCTCACCAAAAAATGCATGGGAGCTCTTCATCATTGATGATAAAATACAAGGAAGGATGAAGTCTATTGCTGGTTTTTCTTTTTTTTTTCTTTTTTTCCCCAAAAATGTTAATTGAACCATAAAGATATTTCAAGTATGAAATCATTCTTCTGTGGCCCTAAATATCATACTAATTAATATACAAATGATTATTCTTCACCAAAATTGCATAAAAATACATTGGTTCTAATATGGGTCATTTTTGACCCACTTATGGAAGAGTGTAGGGTCCAGTAACTCGTGCATCTAAGGGTTAATGTCCCGTCCCCAGCAAAAAGTGTACATGCAGGTTATGCTGTTATATCGTCTCTACCAATATTAAGACCAAACCTACGCCCTTGGTGGATACGTAAATGGAAAAATCAATCTGGCGTGCCAGGTTAGACGATACCTTTACTACCAGCAATGTTGGCATTCGGGGGATGCGTGGCCACCTTGAGGGCCAAGCCGTAGGCACCTTGGAACGAATTACTGTCTCTGATGAGGAAAGTTCCTGGCTCCTTGTCCTTCAATACTGCTATGGCTATAGGGAACAATAGACAGGAATGAGTTATAAAAAGTGAAATATAATTCCCGTAAATTAGTTAGGTTTATACTCACCTTGGTCTCTGGAGATGCCCGGTTTGTACCAGTACTTTGAGCTATCTTGGACAAACTTCGCATTGACCCTAATGTCCTCCCTGCTGCTACTGAACGGTCTCTGCTCTGCCGTAGTTGGTGACAAAGTCACATTGTGCGTCGGTGAAGGAACCGGAGAGCCTCGTAGATGAGTAGTATGCCCGTTAAGGGATCCCGGCGTTGATGAAAGTCGCTTCTTCTCGGGGAGTGGTGGCTGAATGGCGGGGATTGTAATGGCAGTATAGCCTGTGTACGGGACATGGGGGACATTTAACAAAGTGTAGTAATAGGATGCTTGGGGAAACGTTGGTGTGTGGTATCCATCTTGCACAGGGGATGGTGGTTTGGTTTCAGTTGAGATGTCTTGATCAGGTGTTAATCGCTGACATGGTGGATCTGTGGCCAAGGGGGAGCTATGACTGGGGGACTCAGTTGGAGAATTTTGTGAAGAGCTATTGTAAGGGCTTGGGCTGGCACCATGTGTTGTGCTGCTGCCACTTGGTCCATCGCAAGGCACATTCGAGCCACTGAGCTGGTCTTCCACTGAGGTGACGATAATAGTCGTACTTTGAGACTGACCAGCATTGCTGACATTTTCTTGGACCTTTCCTTCCTCAACCTCTTTTCCATCCGATGTTTGACTCTGACAAATTTCACTTGATAGTGGTGTTGTACTAGAACTTTGAGGCGGTTCTTCAGTCTCTGTTATCGTGAGTGTTTTACTTCCATTTGTGTTGAATTCCAGTGATATTGAGGCATCTTGACTTGAACTGCAAGTATGAAAAATGGTTAATCTGCTGCATGAATTATAAAAGAACTCTGACCATAATACAGTGGTACCTCGACATACGATCCTTTCAACATCAGCTTAAAATTTGACTCGCCATCTGTCACGACATATGACGACGTGCTTGAATTACGACGATTTATGACAGTGTCGCAAATTCATTATTTTCCCACAAGACAGATGCACGGAAATTTTCTTGTGAGGGAAAGCAAAGTGGGTCCCAAGAAAGTTAGTGCAGGTGGTGAAGAAAAAGGTGAAGCTTACCATAAAAATTAAGAAGGGAAATGGTAGCCTAAAATGTCATTGCATGTAATTGACTTTCCAAAAAATGAATTTAAAATTAAGACATTGCCGGTAAAATGTTGTCTATATAAGTTGTAAAGCAATACAACAACAAAAATGAATCAAATGAACAATAAAAATATTTTTATAATAGGTCAAAACTATTTTTCTAACAGATCATGTGACTAGCACCTTAGAGAAGGTCATTTGCTTTGCTTAGCCCAAAAAAACCACCATGAAACGCCGGAGAGCACCGCCAAAATGGTGAGCAGAGTTTCAGTTTGCGCCACTGAAGACGTTAACTTTAAAAATGATGGGGAACAAAAAAAAAAAAACAACAACAACAAAAAAACGCTCATTTTCAATGTATTATTATAAATTTTCCTGGCTGGAATTTTCGGTCAAAACGGATGCGGCGTCTACTTCTACACTAGGTAAGACAGAAAAATGCGCGTGCTCACACACACAGCTGGGATGCCTGTATGTAGGAGCATGGGCTAAGCTACTATCCGAGCATATATCTTAATTTTATTGCTGACACTGCGTTTCGGGGTCATCAACATTTTTGCCCCCCTGCCACAAAAGTCAAACTATGCCTATGCTTTTTTGCACACTCTGGCCCCTAAATTACCTCTAGGAGAATTAACTCAGAAACAAAAAAATCCCAGAATAAGACAAATATCAAATTGATTTATCGAGCCACAGATGAGCGGCATGTTTTTCCATGGAGTAAGGCCTGATTTAAGGTGCGTTCCGTTGACGGCGGAGTGTTGGAATAGACCCTATATCGTCATTGAGCGTTCGAAATTCTGCGTCGAGGTAATGCGTCGCTCTGTAATTCAACGCCAAGCCACTAGAGGGGTGTAGCGTTGTCTTGTACGGTTTTGGGGGACTCTTGTCGAATTCCTTTACTTTTCCTCCGGTCAGAGACAGCAATGGTAAATCGATATTGAACAACAAATGTTGCTAATGCAAATGTTGAAGCTAATGCGACACAGAACACGTTTGGGAATGTTGTGCTGAACCGCAACGCAGAAGCATAAATCAGCCTTAAGTTGATCACCGCTCTTACATTTTTCATTGATTGTAATGTACATTCCGCCAAAATGCAAACCATTATCAAATACTTTTTGTCAATATTGCATAATTATTATGTCATGCTACCAATGTAGCTTCATTGCATGCATATGAATGAGCTGGGGGGCTTCTTGTTGCGTTGGAGGTCCACGTAGTGAAGATAGAGCTACATTCATATGTAACAGTTGAAAAACTGTATTATATTAAGATTTCCCTACCTGTCTTCTGTGTGTGTGGGGCTGCTGCCACCAATGACTGTATAGTCATGATCAGAATCCAGAGTCTGGGTGCTTGATCGGTCATGTTTACCCTCTGAACCCTTGGATATATCAGCCTCTGTTCTAGATGCGGACCTTTTCACTTTATAAAGTAACAGAAGAAGAATCAGATGAAGGCCCGTTGTTGAGTATATTATTCTTAGTAAGACGCATCACTGCTGTACCATTGATGTGCTCCTGCTGCTGCTGATCTTTGGCTTCTGGAGGGGTTTCTGGAAGTCTCCCTCTTCCAGGAGAGGGGCTACTGGCAGGTAGAGGAGAGGCTGACCCAGAGAGATAACCAGAGGCATACCCTCGACTTCCATGGCTCTCAACAGGAGATGGTTGATAAGGAGAGCAGGGGCAAGACTGGCGTAGAGATGGCGGGGTGTGATATCCACTGCTGGCTTCATCCCGCATGTCCATCAGAGGCGGAGCCCTGGGATAACTCTGGTGAGGTCCAAGGACAAACCTTGGCTGCTCTGTACCTTGTTTCAAAGCGGCAGAATGGCAGATGTGAATTGGTGGTACGGTTGATTTACAGTGCCAGAAGTCAGCCTCTCTTGGCACTTCCCATGGGTTTTTAGTTTCCCACAATGCCTCTCCAGTTCGTTGTAATGCCACTGGATGTGTTGAATGTAACGTCCTGAGGGAGGCTGCCTGGTGCTCTCGCCTGCTAGAGCACTCTCGGCAAGGGCATCCAGGAGACTGGTTTGATGGGCCAAAGAACATCTCTCTGTAAGGGTTTGAGAGCAGTGATTGGTGGGAAAGATGCGAGGTTGGAGGTTGGCCAGCAAAATGGAAGACCTGGCATTCATCTATGTAATGTCTGTTAGAACCTGGAAGGGTATGGCCATGTGAATGTGTATGTTCGGGAGCGGAATAAGGGAAGCATGGCCTGTGGAGACAAGGTACAGATGGGGCTGGCTGTTCCCATGATAACTCCGCCAAAGGATGGGCGGTATTACGATGGCAGAGTTCCATATGCATCAAATGAGGAGGTGGGGACACTGATTTGGAAGGTATGGCTGGCAGAGTTTGGCTTCTGGGATGTTTTTTGATACTGTTGATACTGCAACCAACACAGTGACTATTACAGATGGAGGGCATTTCCTCCCATTGCCGCCCCGCACCTCCATACTTTATACCTGTTTGACCACAATACGAGTGTTCTCGACGTAACCCACCCGGATTCGACTGCTTTGCATCTCCTAAAACCTCGGTCTCTTTGTCCTTTTCTTTCTCTTGTATATTCTCTTTTGTTTCACTTCCTTTTCTGTCCAATTGACTTTCAGTAGGATCACTTTCAAGATGAGCGGAGCAGGCTAAATGGTTCTCAGTCTGATCAGAGGAGACACAACTGAAAGTGCCCGTGAGAGTCTGCGACTGGTGGGCAATCTGCGGCCTCACGGTAGGGCTGCTGGTGAGGCATCCATTGGGGGAAGAAGTAAGGCCCGGTCCTCGTCGTTTCCTCACCTGTGCGTAGAGACTGCCATCAAGAGGGCCCCTTGTATGAGAAATATCTGGTGGAAACAGGAAATTATCATTCATGAGTCACTGTGTTGCACTTTAGCAATTAGAAATGCATGGCCACAAATGACCACAATGCATCCCTTGAGGCCTCTTCATGGTTTCGCCATGTACAGTGTGGCAAATAAGTATTAGTCAACCACCAATTGTGCAAGTTCTCCTACTTGAAAAGATTAGCGAGGCCTGTAATTGTCAACATGGGTAAACCACAACCATGAGAGAAAGAATGTGGAAAAAAAACAGAAAATCACATTTTTTCATTTTTAAAGAATTTATTTCCAAATTAGAGTGGAAAATAAGTATTTGGTCACCTACAAACAAGCAAGATTTCTGGCTGTCAAAGAGGTCTAACTTCTTCTAACGAGGTCTAACGAGGCTCCACTCGTTACCTGTATTAATGGCACCTGTTTTAACTCATTATCGGTATAAAAGACACCTGTCCGCAAACTCAGTCAGTCACACTCCAAACTCCACTATGGCCAAGACCAAGAGACAAAATTGTAGACCTGCACCAGGCTGGGAAGACTGAATCTGCAATAGTTAAAACGCTTGGTGTAAAGAAATCAACTGTGGCAGTTATTATTAGGAAATGGAAGCCATACAAGACCACTGATAATCTCCCTCGATCTGGGGTTCCATGCAAGACCTCACCCCGTGGCGTCAAAATTATAACAAGAACGGTGAGCAAAAATCCCAGAACCACACGGGGGGACCAAGTGAATGACCTACTGAGAGTTGGGACCACAGTAACAAACGCTACTATCAATAACGCAATGCGCCGCCAGGGACTCAAATCCTGCACTGCCAGACGTGTGCCCCTGCTGATGAAAGTACACGTCCAGGCACGTTTGCGGTTCGCTAGAGAGCATTTGGATAATCCAGAAGAGGACTGGGAAAATGTGTTATGATCAGATCACACCAAAATAGAACTTTTTGGTAGAAACACAGCTTCTTGTGTTTGGAGGAGAAAGAATACTGAATTGCACCCGAAGAACACCATACCCACTGTGAAGCATGGGGGTGGAAACATCATGCTTTGGGGCTGTTTTTCTAAAAAGGGACTAGGACGACTGATCTGTGTAAAGGAAAGAATGAATGGGGCCATGTATCGAGAGATTTTGAGTGAAAATCTCCTTCCATCAGCAAGGGCACTGAAGATGAGACGTGGCTGGGTCTTTCAGAATGACAATGATCCCAAACACACAGCCAGGGCAACAAAGGAGTGGCTTCGTAAGAAGCATTTCAAGGTCCTGGAGTGGCCTAGCCAGGCTCCAGATCTCAACCCCATAGAAAATCTGTGGAGGGAGTTGAAAGTCTGTGTTGCCCAACGACAGCCCCAAAACATCACTGCTCTAGAGGAGATCTGCATGGAGGAATGGGCCAAAATACCAGCAACAGTGTGTGAAAAGCTTGTGAAGAGTTACAGAAAACGTTTGGCCTCCGTTATTGCCAACAAAGGGTACATAACAAAGTATTGAGATGCACCTTTGGTATTGACCAAATACTTATTTTCCACCATGTTTTGCAAATAAATTCTTTAAAAATCAAACAATGTGATATTCTGGGTTTTCTTTCCACATTCTGTTTCTCATGGTTGAGGTTTACCCATGTGGCCTCTCTAAAAATTTCAAGTGGGAGAAATTGCACAATTAGTGGTTGACTAAATACTTATTTGCCCCACTGTATTTCACAAGTGAATTGAATAATGGAGAGTGGACATTGGTGAACCACATTATAAAAGAAGATATGAAGTGTTTGTGGGTATTGGTGGTGTTTACCAGTTTTGGTTTAATGCACACTATACTGTGCACTCTATATACTGTATAGGGTAAGTGCACTATTGTTTTTTTTTTTTTTTTTTTTTTTTACACACCAATGCTGCCCAAGGAGGAATATTTATTTGAGAAAAGAGGCTCTATTTTTAACACCCTACCAGGAGTACAGAGGTTACATGCTGCCAAAGCTTGTCGATACTGTGGAACTACAGAATATCCGATACAGGTTGTCCCCGGGTTACGACGTACCCGATTTACGCGATTTCGATGTCACAATGCCGAAGTCTCATCGGCCATTCTCTCTCTAGTCATGTTTTTTTTTTTGACGCATAAGCAGTACCTAGTTCTTGCCATGCCTCCTTCCCCAGCAGCGTCACCGCTGTCGTACAGTTCCTGACGGAGTCAGGTCCCACCTGCTGTCATCTCCGGTTATCATGTATCCGCCTGAAAAGCGGCCTTTTCGGCTTGGGAGCGTCATGACGCCTGTCTCAACCTCCAGTTCTCCTCTGACCGCCGACAAAGCGCCTTTTTCGGACTGGGCTCAAGTAGCCACCTGCTGTCATCTCCGGTTCCCATGTGTCCGTCAAGAAGCGCCCTTTTAGGCTTGGGAGAGCCATGATGCCTGCCCCAACCTCCGGTTCTTCCATGGCCACCAACAATAAGCTTTTTTCGGACTTCCCACCAGTGTTGTTTTTGGCAGCCATTTAAAAAAAAAAAAATTTTTTTAATTTTATTGTCATCATCATCGGTGTCATTGACAGTCATTGACAATTACAAAATGTGATATGATTTGCTCGAAGGAACTGAAGAATGAGGACAAAGGCGGACGAGATGAAGCATATGCTTATCAGTTTCCCGTCCCCCATACAACTAAAGACGCACATTCAGGAGTTTAGTAACTTAGCGTCCTGTCAATTAGTTTCAGGGCGTACGTCATGTCCCTGACATTTTTGCATCTGTTTGCTGTGGAACATTTTGTTGTGGCTATGTGTGTGAAGTGATTATGTGTTATCACAGCTGGTGTGAGTAGCAACAATTGGCGCACACAGAGGTCACTGTAACTTTCATCAGGATTAATGTCTCCACAACGAAAACATGCTTATTATTCGTTTTATACAGTATTCACGTCATGTTATGTCCGTGCAAATTAAAGTCAGAGCATTTGTTATCTTTAGTAGATAATCCTTAGTGTGTTCGAACCGTCCACATCCACGAGTTGTTGTACTGGCCCCGTGTCGTATTTACAGTTATCCAGCTATTATATACAGTTGGTCAAGACTCGTGATAGCTCTTATCTTCATATCTTGTGTCTTGACAAGGATCCTGCAATCCGAGACCCAGGTGTTGGCTATTTTCCCAGCTTTCTTGAGTTGACGTTCTTTTCTTGCAATTTCGGCATTTCGGCGAGTCAAGTTGTCATTCAAAAAAATCTTCGACCCTTTCAGGTGGCGGCGTTGGTTAAGCAGGGCAGTCTTGGTCTTGTGGTCTGCCAGCTTCATGAGCACTGTCGCCGGTCCTCTCCCCCCAGATGGGAGCAGAAGGCAGCGACGGATGTTCAGCGGTTCCATGTTTATTCCATACTCTTTCAGTTTAGCAATTGCCAGTTGCGCCACTGTGTCCCCTGGGCTAGGCGTAAGTTGTAATCCAGAAATGATGAGCTCATTTGCGCGTCGGCACTGGTCGAGATCGTCAGCCAAAATTTCCAGCCTCTTGATGCGAACATCTCTCTCCTCGACCGTCTGCTTGAGTTTCTTGTTTTCAGCGCGTAAATGGAGCTCTCTGACGATTTCTTGATTCTGGTTTTGAATCAAGCCAGTCAAGGAGACCTCCAACTTCTGTATGGAGGATTTTATTTCATCCAAGTCTCCAGGTTTCAAATTCTTTGGAGCCATACTGGGAGTTGAGCTTGCTGGACCTGAGCGCTTATCGGTTAATATAAGAGAGCAGGGCCGGAGTGGGACTCATTTTCGGCCCTGGAATTTCATGCCTCAGACCGGCCCACTCATTTAAAATTATGTCATTATGCATAGACGTGTTAAGTTCAGTGTTCTCTAAAGCCGTGTACTGTAATTCTGTGTATTCCAATTCAGTGCAGGTAATGGTTGTTTAACAAGGTGGCTTTATTTTAACAAGTGCAACACAACATATTTTGAACAAATTTAAAAATGGATTAAAAAAAAAACTATATTAAATGATACATTTGGAAAATAAATTAGGCCTGTCAAACGATTAAAATTTTTGATCGAGTTAATTACAGCTTGAAAATTAATCGTAATTAATCGCAAATCAAACCATCTATAAAATATGCCATAGTTTTCTGTAAATTATTGTTGGTATGGAAAGATAAGACACAAGATGGATATATACATTCAACATAAGGTACATAAGGACTGTATTTGTTTATTATAACAATAAATCAACAAGATGGCATTAACATTATTAACATTCTGTTAAAGCGATTCATGGATTGAAAGACTTGTAGTTCTTAAAAGATAAATGTTAGTACAAGTTATAGAAATTTTCTATTAAAACCCTTCTTAATGTTTTCGTTTTAATAAAATTTGTAAAATTTTCAATCAAAAAATAAACTAGTAGCCCGCCATTGTTGATGTCAATAATTACTTACACAATGCTCATGGGTGCTGAAGCCTATAAAATCAGTCGCACCCAAGCGCCAGCGGAGGGCGGCAAAACTCCATAAAACACAATTAACAAGTGGGCATGTCATTGTACTGTCATTTAAATCTGTCTGAGCAGGGCATGTGCGTTAATTGCGTCAAATATTTTAACGTGATTCATTAAAAAAATTAATTACCGCCCGTTAACGCGTTAATTTTGACAGCCCTAAAATAAATGAATAAATAAGACCTTTTCTGCAACATCAAATATTAACAAAATGAGTGCTTACAGATAAAACAAACATAGCAACATAACAATATGAAAAATAATTGCACATTGTAACAACTTCTAATGATACTATTATCCATTTTCCATTTCCACTTTAAAAACGCCACGTAATTGAATATATTCATTCTAATGTTCACTCGCTGAACGACATGGCAATCCTACCTTCCAGCTCTGCACCTGTGGTGTGTTCATTATGGCTAATGCTTGCTGCTACATATCCCTTGTGAGGTGCTACAAGAAGCCAAAGTTTCCACAATTACATATTGTCGTATCACACGGTGCAAGTTGCATTTTATTCGCCATCTGGCCTTACCACTTTCGTTGTAATCCTCTGTAGTTTGAGGCCGCAAGATCGTTGCATGAAAAAAATTTCGCACATTTTGCCGATTCTTTCACGAGTGCTTTTCTCTTTTTAATTCTTAATTTTCAGCGCCACCCTTGGTCTTTTTATCCATCCGAGCACCGAGATAGCAGCTAATTTGGCTCAATACAGACTACAATTAGGGGGCGGAGCTGCATGCTGTATTTTTCGTCTGCACACGTGAGGATGAGTCTGGGAAAAAAAAAATAATAGTTTTTTTTTTTTTTTTTTTTAAGACGGCCCACAGGGACAGCGGTAACAGAATGTAAGTTATACTCAGTGACACTGTCATAAATAAATACCAAACAAAAAATGATAACAGTGTAAATTTTTTTTTTTTTTTTAATAAAACCCGGACCGGCCCATCTGGCCAGCCGGCCCTTCTGGAATCGTCCAGAAGCTCCCGATTAGTCACTCCGGGCCTGTAAGAGAGTGCTTCAGGAGTGCGTGTGTACGCGTTGGAAGGCTGTGCAGCGAATCAAATTTTTGTCTTAGTCTTAAGTCTTTCGGACGAAAATACTTATTAGTCTTAGTCATATTGTAGTCATTTCAATTTCATGTCTTCATCTTCGTCTAGTTTTAGTCAACAATTCTCAAAATGGTTTCGTCTATGAACTTCAAAAGCTTTAGTCCATGAATAAATAAATAAAAGGTTTCCAACAACTTCAAATGAACATGACAGTTGAGCACATAACTGTAGAGCAGTGGTGTCCAAACTATTCGACATAGGGCTGCAGTGGGTGCAGGATTTCACTCCAACAAAACACAACCATATCTTTTCACCAATCTGGTGTTTTATAAGTGTAATCAGTTGATTGCAGTCAGGTGCTGCTTGTTTTAGTAGAAACCTCATTGGTTAAAAGGTCTGTGCTTGATCAGTATGAACAAAAACCAGGACCCACAGCGGCCCTCAAGGACCGGTTTGGAGAGCCCTGCTGTAGAGTCTACAAGGACATCGCCATATTCATGATGATGGGGTCGCAGCACGTCACATGAGTGACACGACCAAACACAGCTAAATGCGTTCTAACTACACATAAAATAAGAAAATATCACACATTGTGAATTTATAACAGAAACTATGGCGATTTTTCATCTCGTTTTTGTGTCGTCAGATGACAACTGGCATCCATCTTGTTATGTTTTAGTCTCCCAAGACACGTTTTCAGCGCGTCACATCGTCGTCATGAAAAAAATTGTTCGTTGACAAAATATTTTCGTTATCGTCATTGTTGATGAAAACAACACTGCTTCCCACTTCTGTGTTCTCGTGCTGCTGCTGCTGCCGCTTCTCTCCCGGCGCCGACTCCTCTTGTGAGTCCTGTTTTTTTTTTTAGCTCGGACGGCGGAGAGGCGACCTGAGCGACCATGATATCCCCCCTCTCTTGCTTCCCTACTCTTTCCACAGCGCACTTTTCTCTCAGCAAAGCGACTCACTCACAAGTAGAGACCGAATAGTTTTTTTGTTTTTGTTTTTTTATTTAAAGCCCGAATAGTTATTCAATATAACGGCAGTTAAAACAACGTACTGCATAGTATCATGTTTTTTACTTTATCTTATTATCATGATGTATAACACATGTTTTTGGACAGTTATTTTGTATTTAGAGGTACTTAAATGGTTAATTCCGATTTACGCAGAAATGCAGGTTACATCGCCACCCTACGAACGGAATTTATTGGTAACCCGGGGACTACCTGTATTTACATTGTGATTAAATTATGTCAATGAATCGACATGGGATACGATTTACAGCCATCTTACATCCTGGGCTGTCTTGATGGTGCAGGTTTAAGTTCTCATAAGAATCCCATCTAACCACTGGATCTGAGATGTCAAAGTTTGCTTTGATGGAAGTGTCTGTCTTCTGGTTTTCTTGAAAAGTAGACATGAAAGTGTAGTAAGTAAAAGAAAAAATGCATAAAAGATACTCATGACTTGAGAAACTGGAAATATTCACCATTTATTTTTTCTGGCCTGCTAGAAAAGATAAACTCCACTGCAGCATCACAAGGGAACCTGTCATCTATAAAAAGATACACTTGTAAACACAATGTCAAAAATATCTGCTATCATAGTTTTAAATTTAGACTACTGACAATGTCACAAAGAATCAAAACTTAAAGGTATTGTTAATCTCTTAAAAGGCAATTGAATTACTTTAATTTAGAAGTTCTATAATTTAGACATTGTAAACAGGCACCACATTGATACCAGAAAAAAAGCACCACAAAAGGCTGTGACAAGCAAGACTAGTAATAAATTATGCCCATGTGCAAAAAATCTGAAAAAAAATTGGTAACACTTTCTTTGAATGCTTATCATAAGTCTGTCGTAATCATGACATGACACCTGTCATGAATATGAATGGATAAACATGTTTAGCTGTTTGACCCGGAGAATGGAAGTCTAAGTGTCTGGTTGGTCTGAACAGTTTTAATGTTTCACATTGAGAGTATGACATACTCCCATTGTGATCATTCAACATATCTCGTTTATTATGACAAAGCAGCGAACAGGAAGGGTTTATGGGCGAACAGAAGAAAAGAAACACAAGAAAAGAAACTCAACAACAAGAAATAAATTGATCGCCTACACTAACTATTAATATGTTGGTGCTATCGTGAGCTAGATGTATTTCCGGTTGACACCATGTGGGGCGCCTGTTGACCAGGGAAAGAAGGAAAGGGGGGAGGGGAAGTCAATAAGCTAAGTGATTGGGAGGGGTAGAGTGTACACAAATCAGTTCTGTGATCCAGAACCCAGTAATCGTGTGAATCCATTGTGAGTGTAAGCCCGTTGGCAACCGACCCTACGCCGCCCCACCGCCAGTCCCGGCATCGGGACCCCCCACCCGAGTGCGCCCAATCACATCCAGCCGCATGCAAGCCTCACCAAACACGCAACAGCCACGGAGACGCTGCGCAGGCGCCAACCCAGGGCCACGGCCCCCACCCACAGCCCAGCAAAGGAGCCATTGTCACCCCCCTGGGATCCCGTCAACCGGCCCTCAGGGAAGAGGGGACGCACCACCAACCCCACGCCCCATCCTACCCCCGTCGGCCCACTCAGCCCACGAAGCACAGCCCCCCCCCCCCCCCCCCCCCCCAACCAGCAGACCACGCTACGGGAACCCCAGCGGCCCACTAAGCCCCATGGCAGGACAGGGTCCCCCGCCGGAGCAGGTGTTCCAGCTGATACACTGGCGCCCAGCCAGCGACCCGCGGCGGAGCGCAGGGCGGATACCCAGGCAGAAAAGAAAGGGCAAGCGGAGGCAGGAGAACGGCGAGGAGCCGCTGCGGGGCGACGCGCGATCGGAGCCCCAACCTTCCTGCTTAAGTCAGATCATCAAGTGTTTTAACTAGGGATGAGACTCAAAATTAGGCGACGATAACTTTTGGGCGAAAATAGCTAAAATTGCAGAAAGTTTACCATCGTAAAGTATAAAGAATCTTGGTCTTAGAGACCTGCCCTTTAATGACATCCATAACATTCAGTCATATTCATGACACTTCCCTATTCCAAAAGTTGAACATTAATCCATTTTAGTCTCAAACTACACTTCCATTCATTTACCTGTGCAGGCTACATCAAGGTCCTTCTTGCCAAACCACAGCTGGGTACCATGAATGGTGCACGTGTGAAACTGGATCCTGAACACTACCTCTCTCTCTGCTGCTTGGCTGCGTCGATGATAGCACTTGACCTGGTATGAAAAGGTTAATAAAGGGTAAACTTCTAACGGGGCATTTTGCTCAAATCATGTGGCAATGCATCTAGTATACAGTCATGCGAAAAAATTAGGACACCCCATTAAATATTCAATTCTTTATCCAGAAATTTTCACATATCAATGTCTGATCTTGTTTTTCTTGATCTCTGGAAAAGTAATTGATTTTAATTCACATTGTTTTACTCACGAAACCAAATATATCAACAAAAATGCAAATTCTAACTGAGGAAAAAGTTAGGTGCACATGTTCTTCAAGCACCCTCTGATACATGATAGAATTCATGGTGGATTCTATGATGGTGAGCTGGCCAGGTCCTGCTGCAGCGAAGCATCCCCAAACCATGACACTTCCACCTCCATGCTTCAAAGTTGGCATGAGGTTCTTTTCCTGGAATGCTGTATTGGGTTTACGCCAAACATGTCCTCTGTTCTGGTGTCCAAATAATTCAATTTTAGATTCATCTGTCCAAAGAACATTATTCCAGAAGTCCTGGTCTTTGTCTATATTCACTCTGGCAAACTTCAGTCTGGCCTTCATGGTCTTCTTGGAGAGCAAATGTTTCCTCTTTGCACACCTTCCAATGGAGGTTAAACTTGTGAAGTCTCTTTCTGATTGTAGAGGAATGCACTTTCACATCAACAGTAGCAAGAGCCGGTTGTAAGTCCCATGACGACATTTTAGGGTTCTTGGAGACTTCTTTTAGCATCTTGCTGTCTGCTCTCAGGGTGAATTTGCTTGGATGGCCAGACCTGGGCATGTTGGCAGTTGTTTTGAATGTCCTCCACTTGTAGACTATTTTCCGGTCAGTGAAATGGCTTATTTTATATTCTTTTGAGAGCTTTTGAATTACCATAAGCATCTACAATCTTCTTTTTGAAGGCCTCAAACAGCTCCTTTGATTTCACTATGGTGTTTTCTCTCACTTCAATAGTCAGGGGTACACCAAACTAAATGTGAGGTTTAAATCACGCAAACCTCCTTGAGCTACCTAGCTAATAATCTAGCTAGGTAGCTACATACCTAGCTATTACCTAGCTGGCAATAGCTAATCATGTGCACCTGATGTGATACACCTGTGTGTGATTTTAGCCATTTTAAGTGGGATTGAATGTGGGGGTGTCCTAATTTATACCTCAACAGAAATTGCATTGACTTAAAATGAAATTTTAGAGAAAGTTATTAAAAAAATTTTTTTTTTCAGTTTTAATTGTTTAGTTCTATTGCTTGAATATCTCAACATTGTTAAAATATATATTAAATATCTATATGAACAAACTTGTTAGTGTCCTAATTTTTTCACATGACTGTATATCGCGATCATTTTTTTTTTTCATCGAAGCGTATCTTGACATCTTGTATTGTGATATACCGCCAAACGACATTTTGTCTCAAATCTACTCTATACAATAGGCATATTGGTTATGCACCACCTGACCATTACACCTACAGGAAATGAAAAATGTGATTGAAAATATAGAAAAGGAGTAGAACTCTTGAATGGATTTACTGTACACTGCATATAAGCAATTTGCAAATAAGCAGTTTAATTCTGTGTTTGCTTCTTACCATAATGTCCCCCTTTAACAATAATGCTGGTTCCATCGTCACACACAGCTTCCTGGACCTAGAGGTCTGTGTGTCACTGGAAACACACAGTACCAATAAGTGTTTGATTACAAAGATGCATGACCCCAATAAATACACGTCGGTCAAGTAAATCATAGGTAAACAATGTAAACTTGAACATAAGCAGTAGGGCAGCTGCCATCTAAACACAGACCGTGGCCAGTAAAGGAAACCTCTGTGTGAAAGAGGGGTTGAGGTAAACTGAGAACATGTGCAACAACGAGATTAGTGACTACTCAACTAGACACAGGAGGTGTAGATCAACTGTAGTGATTGGTAGATTTTCAGAAATGGAAAGTAACCTGCAAAAAGAACATCATTAACATATAGTTTCACCAATCTACATTGAAGAAAAGCAAGCTATTATTGTAAAATTTTGTAGACATGAAACCAGTGTTGTTTTCGTCAAAGATGACTATAACGAAAACATTTCGTCGACAAACAATTTTTTCATGACGATGACCAGACGATATCGAGCTAAAAATGTGTCTTGGGAGATTAAAACATACAGTGCCCTCCATAATTATTGGCACCCCTGAAAAAGATGTGTATTTTAGCTTCTAATAATTTTTTTTATTATTCAAATAATATGGGGCCTTAATGAAAAAAGGAGAAAAATCCAACCTTCAATACAAGTGCATTCATTCAGTTGGGAAAAAATCCCACTTAAAGAAAAAATTATTTGACATCAAATAATGTGTGTCACAATTATTAGCACCCCTGGTGTTAATACTTTGTACAACCCCCTTTTGCCAACAAAACAAGGTCTGGGGACTGAGATGGCCATGGGAGGAGCTTGATTTTGTGTCTTCACAACCATTTCTGTGTAGATTTGGCCATATGTTTAGGGTCATTGTCTTGCTGAAAGACCCAGTGACCACCCATCTTCAGCTTTCGTGCAGAGGACAACAGATTTTCATTTAAAATGTCCTGGTATTTCAAAGCATTCATGATGCCATGCACCCTAACAAGGTTCCCAGGGCCTTTGGAAGCGAAACAGCCCCACAGCATCACTGACCCACCCCCATACTTCACAGTGGGTATGAGGTGCTTTTCAGCATCCGCATCTTTCGTGGCACGCCAGACCCACTTAGAGTGTTTGTTGCCAAAAAGCTCAATCTTGGTCTCACACAAAAATACACATGGTCCCAGGCTTCAACTGGGACCGTGTGCTTTAGTCAGATGAGACCAAGATTGAGCTTGAAGAGATTGAAGGTTGGATTTTTCTCTTTTTTTCCATTAAGGTCCCGTATTATTTGAATAAAAAAATATATATTAGAAGCTAAAAAACACATCTTTTTCAGGGGTGCCAATAATTATGGAGGGCACTGTAACGACACAAATGCCAGTTTTCGTCTGACGAGATGAGAACGAGATGAAAATGCGCCATAGTTTTAGTCACATATTCACAATGTGTGTCTGGTTGTGTCACTCATGTGACGTGCTGTGCCTCCCCTCCAATTCACCCTCTAGTGTCATCTCCAGTCTTCCCATTACCTGTTTTGAGATACACACGCTAAGACTAGTCTTCTTTTCTTGGCAAGAAGAGAGAATATGCAGTGTTGCTTTAGCCTTTAACCCCTTCTGGCCTAGTGTATCACATTTGATACAGTCAGAATTTCATTATTTTGAGACTAATTTAGAATTTTGAAATTAAAAAAACAAAAAAACTGATGGATGCAAGTGAAAACATGCATCTGCAGGTTCCATGACAGAAAAAAAAATCTGGATTTAGCTAGGTTCATAGATATTAGAGCGCTTATTACACATATTCATTTAGATTTGTCTTTTTGTACAAGTTTGAAAAAAGCCATTATATACCATTAGGACCTTATTTTTTAAGTTTTGGGATTCTCTGACAATTGCTTCATGTTGCAGGCATTAAGGGGTTAAAGTTCTGTGCTGAGTCGTCACACAATAAATGTAACTCTTAGCATAGCATTTACGTTCACGTTAGCATCAGTCTATTGTTAACGGCGAGCGTCCTCTTAAACTCTCTGTGCTGAGTGATCATCACACACTAAATATAACTCGTAGCGTTAGCATAGCATTCACATTCGCATTAGCATCAGGCTATTGTTAACGGCGAACGTCCTCTTAAACTCTCAGGAAGCTTTTTTTACATACAGTTCGTGGCATCCTGGTGGGTAATTTATCCATTTTTCTTTTTTTTCATTTACTGACAAAAACACTTTTATTAAACGTCAACAAAAACTAGACGAAATTAGTCTTGAATTTTCGTCAACAAAAACTAGACGAAGACAAACACATTTTGAGATAACTAAAATATGACAAAGACTAACAAGTATTGTCTTCCAAAAGACTAAGACGAAAATTAAAAGGACTGCCAAAAACAACACTGCATGAAACTGACCTCCTGTTTGAAAAGTGGGCGTTGATGGTATAAGAATCTGATGGAGGAAGAGAGGACTGCTATTCATTTTTATAGCACCTGACAGCAGACCACCAAAGTAGTAGATGTACCTGAAGAGAGGAGTTGAGGAGAAATTGATAACAGAAATGTAAAATATTGATGGAATATTGAATGGTGTATACATTTTCTGTCTGATTCATGTGTACAATAATTATAACACAAAAGAAACTCAAACAAAGTCGACTTATTGTGTGTAAAATTTTCTCGTCTAGTATCAATAAGTAATTCATAACAACCAATTAGATGAAAACAATTGCATCTCAACTGCACTTGCATTCAACTCTTTGGAATTGAACTGCATGAGAAAATCCAGCTAAACAAATTGGTCATAGACTGTCAAATTTGTGCAAATTTCTGTGTGCTTTGTGTGTGTGAGACAGACCTGTTTTGAGAAGGCTGAAGAGAGGAAGAAACCTTATCCTCGCAAAACTTTCTCATGGCCAGTGTGGTGAGCGCCTGGTCTGCACTATGGGGGCAGAAACATTTTTAATTCATTCAATTTAATTCCCCAAAGTCCAACCGACGAATGTAATAATCACCCTATCTGCAGTGTTGTGCATGAATGCGTTCAATGAACGATCGTTCATGAAAACGTTCATATTTTAGGTGAACGTGAATTGAACGCATCACATTTCTGTCTCATGAATGTTATTGTGAACACGCTCGTCGCTGATACTAGTGAAAAAACACTTAAAAGTACGGGCAAGACGTTAACGGTGAGAGAGCAGTGTCCAGTCGAGTTGAGCACAGCCACATGGTAGGATGTGTGTGAGGAGAACTTTCCTTCGTGTGCGCCCATTAACAAAAGTAAGTACATATTACTTTCTTTATAGAAAGTTTTTGCTGTTTACTTTGGAATCGCTACTTTTGCGGCCGTTTGTAACATTACGCGAATGCCACTTTTGATGGGTTGGGAACACCAACCCAGTACCAACATTTAAGTGAGTTTAGCGAACAAGTTAGTGCCAACTCGGATTTGAAATTTAATATAAAAAATGAATAAGACAGTTTTCAGAAGACAGAAGTTTCAGTGTTAAAGTGAATTAAATCATTGCTGTCAGTGGTTCTATTTTGACTCTATCAATAATAGCTCATGGAGACTCACATATGGCTAAGGTAGGTGCCTGATTTGGCTTTAGGTCGATAGCAGCTTTGGTTTTGAAAATATTTGAAGTTATTGAAAATAGGCCCCCTACGAATTGCCCGTTGCCCGTGTCATGTCAATAGGTTATGAAGTCTCTGACTAGTTCATGTTGAAAATGAATTGTATGCAACTGTTGAGCAGCACTACAAAGATGGGAACTGGGAAGGCACACCGGAATCTCAACTATTTTCAAACAAACAATAAAAATATGTATCTTCTATTTTCCATCACAGGTCCCCTTTTAATTAAATATTTCCCCTGTTACGACTACAACTGTCGGGGGCCTGTTCTCTCAGAGGAAGCTTGTTTCAGTAATAATAAACCAAATGAATTACCCTGCTGATATCTTGCTGTAGTGCATATAAGCTGCCACAATGACACCTGTCTTCCCTTTGTTTCCCTGTCAGAGCAAATGACAACATAACTACGAGTCTGTCTGAAGCTATTCATTGTGCGCAGTGTTCAGGTTTCATATACCTTACAGTGGAGAACCGCTACATTATTAGGATCAGCATTCAGCCACGTCTCCATGGCTTTACATACAGTGCAGATCCTGTCCAAAGGTGGAGCGTGGAGATCAGGCCAGCCGAAGTCCTGAACCTGCAACATCAGTGGAGTTGAATTTTATAACGTGGCTTTTAAATGACTTATGCTTTCAAATAGTACCTTTGGGATGAGTCTTGTGATGTCATGTCGCTTCTCTGATAAGTTTAAAAGCTACAGGATAGAAGAGAAATGCTGTTACAATAGTACTCTGCGGTAACTATTCCCGTTTTACACACTTTCACAGCCAAAATATACTAGCTTATGCTGTATACAAGAGGCGACTTTAGCAAAAATTAAACGTGGTTTTGAAGTTCTGCACAACTAATGCAACAATAAATTTTACATAATTTCAAGTTTTTTGGTAATGTTTGACTTTGTTTTTGTGAGAGTGCAGAATGACATTCACTACTGATGAAAAAGCACTTCTTGTGTTAGATGTTTAAATACTCAAACTAAGTGCATTTTTAGTATAAAATTGATGGCATTGTTTTGTAATTCATCACAAATGCACCAAGTGTGAAAGAGACATGACATAAAAATTGAAAGAGGAAGGCAAAAAGCAAAGAAAGGCTTTTAAAAAATCTGTTATAAAATGTGTATGCATTTTGTTGAAGGTTATGTAAGTTGTTATTCATTTTTCAAATGAGCCAGTCAAGTGTTTTTAGAACATTATTGTGTTTTGTAATATTGTGTTTGTGTTGAGCAGATTGGCATTTTCTTTGCTAAGGGTTATATTTAATAATATTATACAGATTATCTTGAGAGGATTTAGTTTTTTAAGTATGAGTTTAATATTGATGAGTGGCCAGTACGTCTTTCTCACAGTTCTGATATCAAGGGTTCAGTCCCAGGCTCCCGATTTTCCTGTGTGGAGTTTGCATGTTCACCACGTTTCTGCATGGGTTTTCTCCCACATCCCATAAACACGCATGGTAGGCTGACTGAACTCTCCAAATTGTCTGTAGATTTAATGTACGTGCAGTGGCGGACTTGGCAATTTTGGGCCCTAAGGCGAACATATACAGGGGCCCTCTTCATGGGTCAAGGGTTAAAAAGGTGAGAAGGGTGTGAAAGAAATATGTTCCGGTACAATAGGACTGTCTTAAACGACAAGTTTTCTCCTGATTAGTCAGCCGACTAGTTTTACGATTAGTCGACCAATCTAATAATTTTTTTTTTCTTTTTAAACTAATTTAGCAATGAAATTTTTGTTGACGCTTATTAATTCACGAAACCATTTTGGAACACTTAAATTCTTTGTCAAACTACAAATAATCATATAAATAACAATAATTAATCACAAATAAACAATGGGGTTAAATGCTGATAGCATATACTAGTGCAAAAGAATGGAAAGTAAACAGATTCAGAACACTGACTTTGCCTTTCCAACATTATTGAAAACAATTCTTGAAAAAAAATTAGTAAATTATAGTATACTACTATATATAATAGTATAATAATTAGTGTTGCACCGATACCATTTTTTGGGCCCGATACCGATACAGATACCTGGCTGTGCAGTATCGGCCGATACCGATACCATTCCGATACCACTCTGTTTGCAAAAAAAAAAAAAAAAAAAAAAAACATATATATATATATATACATATATATGTGTGTGTGTGTGTGTGTGTGTGTGTGTGTGCGTATAATGGATGCAACGATACAGTTAAGTCACGGTTCAGTACGATTTTCGACACAATTCAATACATTTAATGCTCTGAAACAGAAAATACAACTGTTATTATAATTTTTTTCTTTTACTTTTTTTTTGCTAACAAGCAAAAATAACAGTGCCATCATATAAACAAGCATTTTAGTGCACAATATTTATGTGCTTACTTCTTACTGATCTGAAGAAATTTTGTATATAAGTGCCGAGAACAATCTTTACTGTTTGTAAAGTGGGTCACACTGTTGATTGCTGCAGCTCTCTTAGCAGATATTTTTAACATCCTATTTGTGGTCCATCTGTAACATGTACTGAATTAACAGTATTTGCAGCATTATCTATGGTCACTGGTATGGGTTGATTTGGCCTGCTTAACTTCTATTCAGTCATGGCGGTTTCTATTTAATCAATGTAGTCTATGGACTACGCGTCGCTCTGGGCTCACGCAGCTAATGGCATGGGATCTAATGTAGTACATCTAGGTTGCTATTTGATGATATCTAGTGTGTGCGCGCGAGAGTTGCCATGGGATCTATCATAGGACATCTAGATTGCTATTTGATGATATCTTCACTAAAATACGCAAACAACTGTGCCTCATTTGCAAAGAGACCATCGCTGTTTTTAAAGAGTTCAATGTGAGGCGATATTACCAAACATGACACGCTGACATGTACGACAAGATTACAGGGACGATACCTAGTGACAAATTGAAGCAACTTGAAGGTAGTTTAATTTTACAGCAGTAGTATTTCACAAGAGCCCGAGAGTCAAAAGAAAACGCCACAAAGGCTAATTGCGAGATTGTTGAAATTATTAATTAAAAAAAATAATTAAGCAAATGTGACACACAGAGTGGCTTGCTAAAATTTGCTTAAATATATTGTTCTACGTAAAGGAAGTCAGCCAAGGTTGGCCCCCCACATTTTTACCACACCAAATCTGGCCCCCTTTGCAAAAAGTTTGGACACCCCTTAACCTTTCTGATCCCTTCGGCTCTACAACAGTTAGCGTTAGCTTACGCATGCTAATCGTATGTGAATACCATGTTAAATGAGCAGCGTGACATCGCGGATATGCGTTGTAGTGTACGTCCGTAATATTGAAGACGAAGGTGTAAATTTCGTATGGTAATTTCTAGAGATGCACAATAATATCGGTCACCGATAATTATCGGCCGATAATGGCAATTATGACGTCACACAGATAATCCAGATAAAACGAAATTCAACCGATAATGCAATCCGATAATTATATACTTGATTTAGCCTCCAAATGTGCGCAATCAACAGTTTTGTCCAATTCTGCTAGTTTTAAGGAGGTGTTTTTTTTTGTGTAGTAATGTGATATATGTTAGGAATGGCTTACTTTTAAAGGCATTTTTGTGCATCTTGGGTGTTTACTCTCTAAGTAATTGTTGCCAAAAGCTTACCATTACACAATGTCATTGCCATTGTTTAGATGTTGGAATTTACTACTTGTTCACATTTGATGTGGAAAAAAATAGCACTAAATTACATTTTTGCACAGTAACATTTGATCTTTGTATACTTTAAAATTTTACATACATATTTGAATAGAATTATCGGTGTGACATTATCGGTTATCGGGTGGAAGGGGCAGGAAATTATCGGTTATCGATATCGGTTGAAAAATGTATTATCGTGCATCACTAGTAATTTCGAGACAAAGACATACAAATGTAATGATTTGGGAAGTTAGCTCACGTGGGGAAGACAGTATATTAGCGTTCAAATGATGCCAGTACATGGTATCCGCGCCCTAAATGTTGGTACTCGTCGATACCGATACTACCAATTCGGGCCGGATCGGCGCCCCCCTGCCGATACTGATATCGGTATGAGTGCAACTTTAATAATAATTATAATAATTATTCATTGCCAATCATATTTATCACAAAGAGTGTCATTTGAAAGCTATTCTTAGTGTATAATCTGTATTCTGTAGTATTTACTCAACATATTTTAATATTCATTCTGAAGAATGTGGGATTAACTCCAGAAATTGTTATTTATATGACGAACATGACGTGCTTTTATTTTGAAATGTTCACCGGAGGTACGTTCGCTTAGCCACTAACCGAAAGCTTTACACTCCGTAAAAAAAACCATTCTTCATCATTGCTTGTGGTCTCACTAAAAGATTTAATTTTATTTTCATTAGCAAATGCTGTTAACCAGCTCTTGAGTGCTATTGTATGACTGATTGGAACTGTACTGCATTGTTTCGCCAGCTAAGCGGGTCTAAGCGATGCTAAACGGAGCTAAGCGAAGCAAAACGGCGCAAAATGAAGCTAAACGACTGATAGTGCGTGTGTGTGTGCGGGAGAGATAATATATATGCAGCATTCAAATGGCATTTTTTTTTCCGTTTTGTTATTTGTTTGTTTGGTATGCTGACATAATTATACATGATGAATAGTGGGGGGTGCTGCTGGCCTAAGGCGATCGCCTACCTCACCTGAATAGTAGGTCCGTCTATGTGGACGTGAATAGTTGTTTGTCTCATTGTGACTTATGATTGCCTGCCAACCAATTCAGGGTGTACCCTTCCTACTGCCTATAGTTAGCTGCGATAGGCTCCAACACCCCCACGACACTCATGAGGATAATTGGCCTGTAAGATAAATGAGTTGCATATATACAATTAGGCATGTTCTGGTTTCTGGTTTCAAGGTTTACCGTAGTATGAAAACGTCACGATTTCAACACCACTAAAATTTTCTGTCATACCGTAGTACGGTATTAGCTACCGTATTTTTTTGGACTATAAGTCGCAGTTTTTTTTCGTAGTTTGGCAGAGGGTGCGTCTTATACTCTGGAGCGACTTATGTGTGATTATTTATGATCGGGTCGGGCCGACTTCTCTCTCACTAACTTTTTTTTATTTAAATAATGGGTTTTCCCATTGCAGTGTATCAAATACTTGTTCTCCCCACTGTACGTTTCTGGGAGCAAAGGAGTTAACATGGGTGGTTAGCATGCCAAGACTGCGAACCAGTTTTCTCTCTATTTGCGTGCTTTTGTAAAGTATTTCGTCATTGTTAACATCTGTTCAAAATAACATTTTCATTACACAGCCTGTGGTGTTTATTTATTTATTTATTTTTTAAAAATCTCTGGCGACTTTCTGTGTTGGGAGAGGGTGTGTGCGTGTGTATAACGTGTAAATAATGATACAAGTCATACAACAGGCTGTCTGTTGCTCTCACTCTCCATTAATATTCAACTGAATTAATATTAATAGTAGTAGTGGTATATTAACCCAGACAAGGTAAACATACTCACATTCCTGCATCATAACTTTGACTGACAGAGAAATATGTAGAAAATGAGTACCGGTAAGTCTCGAAAAATGTTGAGATGGAGCTTTAAAGTCAGTGAAGTGCCTGCGATATATATTTAACATTTTCTTTTTTATGGAAAATAATTATTTTTGTTCTAATATTTAGCAACTTGAGCTGTGGCTGTGGGTTTAGTCTATAAGTTCTATTCATTTCAATTTTATGAAAAATATTTCAGTTATTTATTTTTTTATTATATTTATTTTAACATTATATTCATGGTAATGTTCCAATTTGCAAATATGTTGTAAAACATTTTTTAAAATCCTGTTGAATTAAAAAAAAAAAAATCAACCCACACATCTCAAGAAAACACATATTAGAGTTATAATTGCAATACCGTAAAACTGGTATTTTTGCTTAAGGTTATCATACCGTCAAAATCTCATACCGGCACATGCCTATATGCAGTATATCTGTGTGTTTTTGTGGCTAACCAGGAACTTGTCTTGATGCTTGGATTTAAGCATGGTGGCCATTTCCTGTAGCTCCTTGTGGTATCGCAGTTCCTCAAGTTCTGGCATGAAGAAAACCGAGATGATCCTCTCCGTGATATAGGTGAGGTCGATGTCGTAGTGGCGCTCCATCACCTGCTCCATTACTTGCTCTTCACTTTTACTTCTAGACATTCAAATGAAGTTTCTTTATTGTTGGAAAAAGAATGCTTTCTGTGTCTCAGTTGGGGCTACGATACCTCGGCATGGAGCTTCTTTTCTTCAGTGATGCAGATTTTATGGAATTGTACTGAAAACCATCCAGACATTTGGCTTGGTGAGTGCACTGTCACATGTAATTGCAAATGCATCTCCAAACATACCTGGTCTTGTGTTGAGGTACAGGTGGTAGACACCTGGAAGATAAACGCACATTGTTGCCAATGCGGGTGCAAATTAACATATACAAATAAAAACATTTTGCAGCACAGCATCCACGCTGCACCAATTCATTATGTGAGATAATGAAGGAACACATGCCAAGTCACAAGTCTAGTTAATGATCCTGGATCTTGTGGCACAGATAGGGGGACAGTCAGATGGTGGGATGAGGGGACTTGAGTGGATATAAAAAGTCATCCTAAATCTCCTTCTGTCATGTGCAGCAGCTTTGAACAGTAGGCTGTCAGTATACTTTGGGATGTTCCCTATCATACTTCAAACACACACTTGCAAGCAAACAACTGTGCATGATGATGTACAGTGGGGCAAATGAGTATTTAGTCAACCACCAATTGTGCAAGTTCTCCTACTTGAAAAGATTAGACAGGCCTGTAATTGTCAACATACGTAAACCTCAACCATGAGAGACAGAATGTGGAAAAAACACAGAAAATCACATTGTTTTGATTTTTTAAAGAATTTATTTCCAAATTAGAGTGGAAAATACGTATTTGGTCACCTACAAACAAGCAAGATTTCTGGCTCTCAAAGAGGTCTAATTCTTCCAACGAGGTCTAACGAGGGTCCACTCGTTACCTGTATTAATGGCACCTGTTTTAACTCATTATTGGTATAAAAGACACCTGTCCACAAACTCAGTCAGTCACACTCCAAACTCCACTATGGCCAAGACCAAAGAGCTGTCGAAGGACACCAGAGACAAAATTGTAGACCTGCACCAGGCTGGGAAGACTGAATCTGCAATAGGTAAAACGCTTGGTGTAAAGAAATCAACTGTGGGAGCAATTATTAGAAAATGGAAGACATACAAGACCACTGATAATCTCCCTCAATCTGGGGCTCCATGCGAGATCTCACCCCGTGGTGTCAAAATGATAACAAGAACGGTGAGCAAAAATCTCAGAACCACATGAGGGGACCTAGTTAATGACCTACAGAGAGCTGGGATCACAGTAACAAAGGCTACTATCAGTAACACAATGCGCTGCCAGGGACTCAAATCCTGCACTGCCAGACGTGTCCCCCTGCTGAAGAAAGTACAGGTCCAGGCCCGTCAGCGGTTCGCTGGAGAGCATTTGGATGATCCAGAAGAGGACTGAGAGGATGTGTTATGATCAGATGAAACCAAAATAGAACTTTTTGGTAGAAACACAGGTTTTCGTGTTTGGAGGAGAAAGAATACTGAATTGCATCCGAAGAACACCATACCCACTGTGAAGCATTGGAGTGGAAACATCATGATTTGGGGCTGTTTTTCTACAAAGGGACCAGGACGACTGATCTGTGTAAAGGAAAGAATGAATGGGGCCATGTATCAAGAGATTTTGAGTGAAAATCTTCTTCCATCAGCAAGGGCATTGAAGATGAGGTGTGGCTGGGTCTTTCAGCATGGCAATGATCCCAAACACACAGCCAGGGCAAAAAAGAAGTGGCTTCGTAAGAAGCATTTCAAGGTCTTGGAGTGGCCTAGCCAGTCTCCAGATCTCAACCCCATAGAAAATCTGTGGAGGGAGTTGAAAGTCCGTGTTGCCCAATGACAGCCCCAAAACATCACTGCTCTAGAGGAGATCTGCATGGAGGAATGGGCCAAAATACCAGCAACAGTGTGTGAAAAGCTTGTGAAGAGTTACAGAAAATGTTTGGCCTCCGTTATTGCCAACAAAGGGTACATAACAAAGTATTGAGATGAACTTTTGGTATTGACCAAATACTTATTTTCCACCACGATTTGCAAATAAATAATTTAAAAATCAAACAATGTGAATTCTGTATTTTTTCCACAATCTGTCTCTCATGGTTGAGGTTTACCCATGTTGACAATTACAGGCCTCTCTAATATTTTCAAGTGGAAGAACTTGCACAATTAGTGGTTGACTAAATACTTATTTGCCCCACTATATTTGTTTTTGGAGGATTTTTTTATTTTTTTATTTTGCAGACAAAAACATTTTTAGTAAACTTCAACTAAGGTTTGACTAGAGGTTTGACTAAAAAAAAAAACTGCGGCCTAGACATATACCCATTCACGACGCTGGATGGCGCCAGTCATCAATGAATCGAATGCTGAACGCGACTCCGGCTTATTTATATTTCAAAAACCAGAAGCCATTCATTTATGAATTTGATTGCACTTTAGTTTACATATTTAAATGTTAAATGTTTAAATGTTCAGATATTAAGTTTTGAATGCGAAATTAAATGCCTTTTCTCTCAAATATATTGTTATAATCATTTGTTTCAGATTTATTGTAATTATTTTCTGTATAAAAATTAATTTGGTGTTCAAAAAGTCTTTTTTCAAACTTGAGTCTTGAAAAAGAGGGGGTCGTCTTATAATCGGGGTCGTCTTATATTCGGGCCAATACGGTAATAGGTCACACGGGTAATGTTGCGTAGCCCTTCAATACCTGCAACATGAAGCAATTATCAGAGAATCCCAAAATTTGAAAAATAACGTCCTAATGAAACCATTTTAAAAAAAATTTGTAAAACGAAAAGTCAAAATGAATATGTGTAATAAGCGCTGTAATATCTATAACTCATGCTAAATCATGTTTTTTTTTCTCATAGAACCTGCAAATGCATGTGTTGACTTGCATCCATTGTTTTTTTTTTTTTTTTTTTTTCCAAAAAGAAATGTCAAAATTCTAAATTAGTCTCAAAATCATGAAATTTTAGATGTATCAAATGTGGCATTTGGAACAAAGGGTTAAAGTGCTGCTGCCTTTTAGTGGGTAAATGAGGAGCAGCATTTTGTGTGTAAACTACTTCATATGCTGTTTTCAGTACCATACCTGTTAAGTTGTAGAAATTGCAAATAGGGAGATTTCTGTTTGCCAACCCCGATGACGCGCGCGCGACAATCGCTAAGACAAAATGCAACCATTTTTTTTCAAGTTCATTTTGGTCACAACACTTGTGTAAAAATTAACTACACTGTCAAATAACCTCTTTTTGGTGGCATCAGAGATAGTCTTCAACTTGATCCATGTATTGTCTGGTATCATGTGATACTGCTATGTTGCCTGTGTCATGCCAGTTCTCCTTGTTCCTGTAATCAACATCTAGGATATCCTCAGCTTTCCTGATCACATCCATTTGCACAAATTTGGACATCAGCTCCCTCAGCAGCCTCTTCATCTCATCAACCATCACTCCAATTAGGGTTTCGTCAGACTAAATCAGCAAGATTAAAAACATTAATTACATCATTTAGAAAATTAATCATATTTGTTTTTAAAAGTATCTTTGTCATGGCAGTTTTTTAATTGAATTGTAACCTAGAATTGAAACTTTATATTTTTTGTTTCAGCACAGTAATAATGATATAATGTAATAAAGTGTATAGTATACACTTTAGCTTTAGCATAATAGCTCATCTAAATGATTAAACTTCAAGTAAGTAACGATACGCTTTCTCACTTAAATTCATATATTGTGGGGGTAGGACCGCAGTGGTTTAATATTCCATGATGTTTGATCCACGAAAACACAGAGTAAAGCAGCGACTTCTTCCTCGTCATCGTTCTCCCATCATTAGCTCTAATGCTATTAGCATTAGGCAAGTTAGCTATCGCTGGCAGGTAAGACTTACGGCAATTACGTTGACGAACGTCGTTTTTCCCGAATACTGGAGGCCGACCAGGGTCAGCTCCATCTCTTCCTTCCAAAATAAAGACTTGAACCAGTCTAAAAGCCGGTTTATTAGTGCCAGCATCTTGGGAAGTCGGTGGTGCTTCGCCTCTTCCCTCCCTGTCAGATGATTGGTTGGGCTTTTCCAGCTCTGAAGGGGAGTGAGGGCAGGGAAGTCGGAGACGGTCAGGCTATTCGTTGTTGGTCACTTTCCGAATCGGGCCGAATGGTATCGTTACAAAACGGTGACAAACAAAAACGTAAAAAAAAAAAAAAATTGACATTTTTGGAAAATGGGGAGATTTGGCTTTCTAATCGTGAGGCGTGAGCATTGGGGTCAAAATCGGGAGTCTCCCGACCAAATCGTGAAACTTAACAGGTCTGCAGTACTGATGACCAATTTATTAAGTCTGTGTGCGGGCCAGACGTTATTTATTATATGACAGAGGCTGGGGGCCGGATGAAATTTGACCACGGGCCGCTTTTGGCCCCCGGGCCGGACTTTAGACATGTCTGTTCTAATGCAGTTTGGGAAGTTTCATAGCCGTCAGAAATCTGCTATGGCTTGCCACGAGCTGGTTGTAGGACACGGCAAAGAAATCAGACAAAACGATAACAACGCAGCTTACTGGCTTCTACCCAATACTACAATTCGTAATGTGACTGCCAGTCTCTGTGCGGCATCAACAGTCGGACAGACCACTTCCGCAACCATCTTCTGCGTCGCCTGCGCCTCAACATTTGTATGATCAACATTTGTTGTTCAGTGTCAATGAGCTGAAGATCCACATTCAAGGGCTCCAGCTCCGTTGCAATTTTTGTCTAAAAGGAAGAAAACTCAAAGAATTTGACAAGAGTCCGCCAAAATCGCACAAACACAACACAACACAACACCCCTCTAGTGGCTTGGCGGTGAATTACAGAACAATGCGTTTCTTTGCCGCAGAACTATCGGCTCATTGATGCCATAGGGGCTACATCGTCGCTAAACTGTCACCGCAACGCAGAAGCATAACTTTTAAAAGGGCTGCTAAAACAACACTGATTACAGTAACTTTCCACTAATAGCACTTTGGACAAGATCTGTGATTCTTCTCTTATTTTGTTATTGGATAAAAAAAAAAATAATAATAAAGAAATGGAAATACGTGATCCGCGAAACAACAAAATCTGACACTTCCAGCAATGAGTCAGGGGCTGAAAAAGAAATATTCAACCTATTGACTTCACTGCAAACCTTGCCAGGCATCACCTTGTCAACTTTTCACCTTTGAACCCTTGAACAGGAATGATTGGCATTCAAGCAGCACTTTCATATGGATGGCCGGCCAGTCGATGACAGGTGTCAAGCAACAAGTTAACAAGCCAAATGCCTACACAAATGAATACTCCCTACAACAGCCAAATATATGGATGCTTTTGTCCAATGACAGATTTATTACTTGTATCGGTTGTGGTATGCATAACAATATGGTGCTAAGGTCTTGGGTCGCAAACTAACTATCATACATTTTACAAAAGTTAGATTTCATTTAAACTCGACCAGGCTCAAACAATATTGTGCTACCTATTATGTGTTGACACGAAGCCAGCAGACTGAAGGAAAGTTATGCGATATACAGTAAAAATAAATATGTAGCAGTAATTGTTTGTTTTTTTGTCTGATTTGAGAATAAACTTGAACTTGAAGTTAATGAATGAGAAGTCATTGACCGTAGTGTCCTCAATTGGGTCTTAACTTTGCTTCCTGAAACTTGCAGACATCCTTATGATAAGCTGACAACCCCACCAGCACCCCCAAAATGCTGTTTTTATCTGGTTTTAGCTAAAACAGTCTTGCGTAAGCAAACCCTCGCGATAGTAATTTTAGCATTGCTGGCTCCCGTTTAATCAATTTCCACCAGAATAAAGAATGATGTGCAATGACAACAACTATTTTCCGATTCAGATTTTCTGATTGTAGGGTATGATGCACCTTAGATATACACCTTAAATATACTGCATAAAAGGAAACTCAGCAGTAGATGCAAGTTGCAAGTTGAACTACAACACACATTACAACTAGAGTTGGTAGATAATAGCATTTTAAAAATGATATCGAATAATATTGATATAGGGTTTGGGCCAATATACCTGCTTATACTTCAAAGTGAATGTAGAAGCCTTCTGCCTTTGTACAAGGCTGGTCACAGTTTCGCACAGCAGTTACGCTTATTGACCATTAGATGTCTCCAAACTAAGATGCTTGGGATTTGTTAAGTGAACAGACCATTGGTATTCATTGTGTAAAAATTAAATGAGCAATAAATGATAGAAAAATAATGAATTTTCGGACTATAAGGCGCACCTGGGATAAGCCACAACCCACCAAATTTGGCACGAAAACGGCATTTGTTCATAGATAAGCCGCACTGGACTATAAGATGCAGTTTACCTCACTGTATTATAGGATATTTACACCAAAAGATAATAACCAGTAACACTTTATTTGACAGCTGCATTATAAGACTGTCATAAGACCAAATGAACCAACATGAAGCTTTGAACCAATTGGCTGAACAGCTTCATTGCTTCAAGAAGCTTCATTTGGCCATCACTGCTCCCTTGGGGGAGACAGTCAACCTCTGCTGCCACCTGCTGTCAACACTGTTGTTGTCCAACATGCCTCCTAGTATGCATTGCAGCACTACAGATGTAAATAACAATCAAAATTCATATTCTGTGCTAATTATTTCATCAATTAGTGTCCTAATTGTTTCATTAATTTCTAGTTATGGTATCTGGTAACACTTTTTTTGACAGTGGTTTCATAAGACTGTCATAAGACCATCTGTCAAGCCGAGACGATGAGGCGGACTCAGTTGCGTAGGTTCAGGCAAAAACTTTATTTTGAAAACATAGGTTCTTCCGCTGACATGCGGGGATGAGAAAAAGGTACAAACTAAAAGCTTTCCAACGGAGGAATAAGTCAGGGCTACCACAATCAATGTTCAAACAAAAAGGCACTCCAAAAGGGAGGAAAGGCAAAAACACAAAATGCTCCAAATGGAGGAAAAGGTCAAAATGGCTAAGATCAAAAAGGTTCAAACACAAAGCGCTCCAAATGGAGGATAATATTCAGTATCACTATGACAGGCTATGGCGAGAGGCTGACGTGACTGACCTTGGACGAAAGACACTTCTGCACAGGACAAGGGAAACTAAGGCAATGGGACAAACAGGAGGTAATGGGGAACAGGTGGAAACAATGGGTGATTAGGTGACCAGAGGAAGGGCAAGTACGCAGACACGAGGAGGGTGAAGCCTTCAAAATAAAACAGGAAATGACATGGAAATGACACCATCATAACTATGAAATGACACTGCCTTGAGCATTAATGAATGCTTATGACAGATGTCATTTTGTGTCATCCGGCAAATTATCTCACTTTTGAATGGATGTTTAAGATCTAAGCTGGACATAAATGGAGTTAGTCACATAATTTGCCAGATGACACTAAATGACAACCGTCATAAGCATGAATTAATGCCCATGATAGTGTCATGTCATAATTAGGGCTGCAGCTATCGAATATTTTAGTAATCGAGTAATCGACTGAAAATTCTATCGATTAATCGAGTAATCGGAAAGAACATATATTTTTAGGTGAAGAGCAATTATAAATATACATGAGAAAACAAGACATTTCATCTAATCTTGAACCATTTTGCGTCAATCAATGTCTTTATTTTCGATGTATATTGTTGAAAACAGCCAACAACTGCATCTCAGATGTAACTAGAATAAAAAAAGACTAATTCACTGCTTTCACTCAATTGAATTTCTATTTGTGCCAAGCCATGTTTAAGTTCTAGTTAAGTTTTAAGTTAGTCTAAACCGTAAGTCCTGATAGGATTTTGAGTTTTTGCAGTGTTCAAAATAAATGTATGATACAGGCTGTATTGGAGCACATTGGGGACCAGTGCTACTTGGTGTTTTATCCAGCAATGACTACTGAGCTAAAATTGATAGTTAGCATTATTGAGTTTTGATTTTACACCCTCATCACTCCACAACGCAATGTTATGTTAAAGCCTGTATGTAAGACACGTTAGCCACGCATCGAAAGTGGTCATAATTAATAGAAACCTAGCCCTCCGCAGGGCTAACGTTACTTGAGCTAGTGACAGTAACGTTAATCTTATTAGCGCTTAGCGCTCTACTGCTTTAAGATGGCGGCTGTTAACTAACGCTGCCCAGACGCGGCCGAGTCTGTCATTTCTCATCTAGTTCAACATAAATGTGATCTCTATTAGGCTACGTTCATACTACAGGTCTTAATGCACGAATCCGATTTTTTCGCGTTTTTCCGACTCGAGTCAGGCATTAACTTGCCGGTCTGAACGTGACAAGTCGCATAGAACGGGACCATTTCAAATCCGATCTGGGTCACTTTCGTATGTGGTCTAAATCCGATCTGGGCCACATTTTTTCCAGACTGTCGCGGCGGTCTGTACTGTCCAGTCCCGCAAATCGGATTTCAAGCAGCAAATACGTCATCAAATAGCGAGAGAGTCGTTACCGTAGCGATGCACCTGTGCGTTATTAGCGCCTAGCTTGCAGTGAACACGGCTTTCGGGGAAGGTCTGGGCTTCACAACAGTCATAAAAAATAAAAATGGGTTGAGGATAAGCCTGAGAATGCTCAGTTTTCTCTGTTACAAGTGAGCAATATTTCAACATTGCTTACACGGCCGAGAGAGAGTCGGGGCAAACTGCCCATATGTGTGTGACGTGCATGGACAGTGCGTGCATGCTATCGATCCATATAAACTTTGAATATAAGCCTAAACGGGGATTATTTATGTCTGTTATTTGTGTCCTCCTTTTGAAAAGCAAAACATGATATCCCTGGAATGACGGATGACGTGTGTCATTTGTTTTGATGCTTCTGCGCATGCGGGTCTTCTTGCTTAGCACGTGTCGGACTGCGAATTAGTGCGCATGCGTAATACTTGAACGGTCTCAATGGATAAAAGCAGTCTGAACGGGCACGCCAAAAAAACGGATATGACAAAAAATCGGATTCGTGCATTAAGACCTGTAGTATGAACGTAGCCTTAGACTTACCAGACGCTACCAACGTAGCGTCGTGCGGGCTAGTATTTAGCAACGTCGGCGTCGTTTGTAGCGGCTGTCGGCTGCAGTAAGTTTTTTTTTTTTTTTTTTTTTTTTGCTTTTTCCTCTACGCACGTGACATCAGCGCGTTGTCCCGCATTAAAAGTAGTCCGAGCAAAACGTGATGCAGGATTCAAAATGAAGGAAAAAAAGTAACGGTTTATAATCCGGAAATTATGGTATGTTCTGTCCACGAACGTATATATCGGTAATGGTTTGATATCGGTATCAGATTTTTCAAATTGGACAATATCAGGATCTTGGTTATCGATTAAAAAATAATTATCGCACAACTCTAATTACAACCGTGTCTTATATTTGTTCTCTGATATTTTTGGACACTACACCACAGCTCCTGAATTTTTCCTGGCATAAAACCCACAGTGGGAAATGAGAGGACATGTAAATGTTGCTGTTGGGGCAGAACCTCTCTTTTTAGTAAGTTTAATGACAGTCATTAAAAGGATGAAGGGGGTTTGGCTTGAGGAAGAAACAGTAGGAGACAGACACAACATACACGTGTTTGACCATGCACCAAAAACACATGCACAAACACACAGAGGGTCTTGACATTTACAGTATGTAGTACAAAGGCAACAGAGAGAGCCACAAAAGTCAACAGGAAGCAATTTAAAACAGGATGTAAGTACTGGTCAACAGTAGTAGAGCAATGCACAGACACGTGTGTTTGGTGGCAATGTCAGCTGCAGGCTGTTGGTCAAAGTGTGTGCTGGAGCCACTGGGGGGCTGAGCCATCTGGTTTAACTTGTCTTGTTCATCAGTGGGCTTTATAGCGGCGCCAATGACAGCGCGCCGTCGCAGCCTCAGGGACCGACGAGGTGCCCAACGGCTGACTGTTTGCTTCATTTATCAACATACAATCGTTTGTTTGCCTACATTTTAGATATGTTGCGAACAAATGTAGAAAGACAAAACCAGTTGCCTGTCTGGGTTTTCTTAGAGTACTCAGACTTCATTCTCCAAAGAACTTAACAAAAACATGCTCGTTAGGTTAATTCTTGAAGACTGTTGTTTGTTAGAGCACAGGTCCCCAACGACCGGGTCGCGGACCGGTCCGTGGCGCATTTGGTTCCGGGCCGCGCAGAAATAATACATAATTTATTAACGACTGCATTCTGCACTCAAAAAAATGGGGTGTTGAACTGACATTAAAAAAATTATGGAAAGAATTTGCACCTGATAATATTGCTTTCCTTCAGCATTTAGCAATTGTGTTCTTTTAACATAAAGCACACATGTTGAGCCAACATAAGGCACAACTAGGGCTGTCAAATTTATTGCGTTAACGGGCGGTAAATATTTTTTTAAACTAATCACGTTAAAATATTTAACGGATGCATGGAACGACCCACTCACGCATTGCCGCAGACAGACTACAATGGCGGCGCTCTACAGAGCTAAGAGGCAGTGACAGGTGAGTGGAGTGGATAAAGGCATTCATTTGGACCGTGCTTTTAATTGCGTAAAGCTTTGACATCTCTTCCACAACAATTATAACTATTGAGGCGAGCAACGTGGGGAAGAATGACAGGAGTTGATTTTTTTCTTAACACCCTGCATTGTACACAACACAGAGAAGATATATTATTTGCAGCCGCCACACACAGTCATGGTTACCCACTTCCCATCATGCATTTGGGCAGAACAGTTTTGTCACTACATTATCATTTACTGAAAGCTCAACACATACACTAGATGGCAATATTTAGTCACAATATACAAACTCACATTATCCTTTAAGAATCTATCCGTGGATCCCTTTCACAGAAAGAATGTTAATATTGGTTAATGCAATCTTGTGGATTTATTGTTCTAATAAACAAATACAGTACCTATGTACAGTATGTTAAATGTATATATCCGTCTTGTCTTATCTTTCCATTCCAAAAATAATTTACAGAAAAATATGGCATATTTTAGAGATGGTCGAATTGCGATTAATTACGATGAATTAATTTCTAAGCTGTGATTAACTCGATTAAAAATTTTAATCGTTTGACAGCCCTAATTTTAACGTAAATGGCCGTCAATGCAATCAATTTATATATGCCTCAATGGAATCCAGTACATTGGCATCAATAATCGCGACATTCATGATAGTCAATGGCATGGACGTACATAGCTGTCAGTGGTATTGACTTACTTAGGCGCCACTTCAATGTCAATGCGCTGTAATGGTAAGTGATCAAAAATCACAACCACCAATGTTTTCCTGTCATTGAAAATGAAGGGAAAATGTTTGCCATTAAAAATGAATGGAATTCCGGTCATTTTGATATTCAAACGGTGCCGGTCGGTCAAACGGTTTGGAGTCTCCACTGCGCCGAAAAAATGTGGATAATAAGATTATGAAAGAAAGAAAAAAAAATAAAGTTGAGGAATTTTACTAGCTGGGCCTTTGCCTTTCAAAGTCCCATCTAATAAAAAATCTCTTTTCACATACAAAATAATAATTCAATGGTGATGGTACCAATGAAGTGTCCCTTACTTTTTCAGGGAGTTGGCAATCCTACTTTTAAATCTCGCGAGAAATCACGGGACTACTGCAATTAGTTGGAAAGACACATTAACGTTATGTTGCATCAACAATATCTAATCAAGTTCCTCATTCACTGTTCATGTTTATGTAGAGACTGCATGATTCAATCATGCTCATCTTGGAAACATGATGGTTTCTTGCTGAAAATGCACACTGTCTTTTAGTAAACTTTACAAACTGCCTGATTCATTTTTTTGAGTGTGGCCGATTGACTTTGGCCTGTGCTGCTTAACACACTAATATCCCTGTCTACTGAGATGAACTTATGGTATTGACCAAGTACTTATTTTCCATCATGATTTGCAAATAAATTCTTTAAAAATCAAACAATGTGATTTTCTGTTTTTTTTTTCCACATTCTGTCTCTCATGGTTGGGGTTTAACCATGTTGACAATTACAGGCCTCTCTAATATTTTCAAGTGGGAGAACTTGCACAATTAGTGGTTGACTAAATAGTTATTTGTTGTTGTTGTTGTTGTTGTGTTTCTTTTCTTTTCTTGTGTTTTTCTTTTCTTCTTTCCCCCCATAACCCCTTCCTGTTTGCTGCTTTGTCTTAATAAACAAGGTATATTGAATGATCACAATAGGAGTATGTCATACTCCAATGTGAAACATTAAAATTGTTCAGACCAACTGGACACTTAGACTTCCATTCTCTGTGTCAAACAGCTGAACAGGACAGGTTTACAACAAAACAATACTGTAATTCTTGTTACCGGTAAGTCGTTTGACTCCTACCGTTGAATAAAACTCAGTAATCCCAGGGTAAATGTCAACCTGTATACAGATACTGTATCTTCAAAAGCCATGGATGGAAAGTCTGTTTGAGACTCAGGCATCAGCGTGCCATCCAGGATGGGTGAAAGCTGGCATCAGATGGAGGGAAAAATGACTAAGCCTCCTCATATAAAAGTGCAGTGGCAGAAATACCCGTTAACAGTTTATTCCATATTACAGCATGTCTCAATAAGTCCACTAAAGATAAACTACACTATAAAAATGACACCCATTATTTAGGCCATTTTGGAGAGGCTTGAAGTTCGAAGCAGTATAAAAGTTTTTGTGTGTGTGTGTGTGTTTTATTTTTTTCTCTAACTCTGTGTTTCTACTACCAATAGTCCCCCCTTCACCTCACCCTCTTCCTCTCTACCTTCAGATAAAGCTTCGCCTTAGGACAGAATGACCACAAACATCTGGGCTTTCCCTTGTAAGCAACAACACAACAAGGGACAGAGAGTATGGCATGAAAAGTATCACATGACGTGAAATCCCATTGCGACTAGTTTGTACAAAACAATAAAAGATGCAAACAGGAAAAAAAAAAGACATCAGTAGCACATAAGGGAAAGCAAAGAGAGAACCATCCAGATGGTGAGCTTGTGATGTGGATGGGATAGACATGTTAACAGCTGAAAATGCCTTGTGACTGGAGTACAAAGATGTCACACAGCTATTTTTGATCAGCATCCTTAATATAGACCATATGTCTCTAGCGAACAGTAAAAGGCTAATTTTAGATTTTTTTTTCTTTCTGATAATCAAAATCAATAATAGTTTTTAATTTCTTAACTAATTAATTTACATATATAAAGTGCATTAGAGATTATTTAAGGTGCATTATTTTTTTTATTGTTTTATTTCTGAATTTGATGAGTGATCAGTGTGTGTCTTGAGCACTTTACCCGAGCAGTGTAATACAGTTATGCTCCAACAAAATAAGTCTGAGGTCATGAAGCACAACCAGAATTCATACATTAGACCAGTACTTCTCAAATAGTGGGGCGCGCCCCCCTGGGGGGGCGCAGAGCGATGCCAGGGGGGGCGCATGTGTCCTCGGGGAACATGCTTTTTTCTTCTTCTTTTTTTTTTTGCCGGACTGGAATAAAGTGTACTTGCACATCCACTCAGTGGGTGGCAGTGGCGCTCTCATTTTCAGAGTGCGTGCAGTATTTTTGAACTAAGGAAGAGCACTCAGCACACAGAAAACAGATATGAAGAGCAGTGCGCCGCCGCCGTTTTCGAAAGCCTTTTTCCGACCGGACTCACTCACGCAGCGACCCACTGTCTTGTCCGGTTCTCACGTCGCCGCCTGAGAAGTGCCATTTTCGGCTTGGGATCGTCACGACGACCGCCCTCACCTACGGTTCTACCTCGGCCGCCGAGAAGGCGCTTTTTTCGTGCCATTTCCCTTTTAGCTTTGACTTTTAATACAGTGGGGTGATGAGGAAAGACTACTGTTTACTGTGTCTGAAAATAATTATAGCGGACTGCCAAAAGCCAAATCAATTAAGACGCCACTTAAAGACATTCGACCCCAATCTCATTGATAAGCCGCTTGATTGTTTTTCAGCGAAAACGTGCCGAATATTGCCAACAATAGTCCTGCTTTGTCAGTGTTACATCAGTAAACCAGTGAGCATTGTTAGCATGCTCATTGCAAAATGACTCCACACCATTGCAAAGGAGGTAATACTGAGTGTGAGCAGCAAAAATAAAAACTGTCCTTCTGTCCAAGGACACTCTTTTTTTCCTTTATTCATTTTTGTTTTTTCGGTCAAATATTTTGGCATATTGTCCTCATGAGTAAATGTTTCTAATCAATTTGAATTTGTTATTATTTACGGATTTTATTACATTTTATTTTTCTGTATCAAATGGTCAAAAATACCTTGAGTGTATTTTTACAGTTTGAATGTGACATTAAAAAAAAATTTTTTTTTAATTCAGGCAAATTGATGCACGTCAAGTCTTCTCTGTTACAAACAAAACAATGTTAATAAAGTTATACTTTATCATAAGTTGATCTATGTTACTTTTTTTCTTTATTAGAAAAAAAGGACACAATATTAGGCAGATGCGTATTTATAATAGTAATTTTATAGATGAATAATACTATTTACAGTGGCGGCAGAGAGTTTGGGGGGGCGCGAAACATTTACGTCTTGCTTGGGGGGGGCGTAACAGAAAATAATTGAGAAGCACTGCATTAGACGCACAGGATTTTAAAGTGCACTGTCAATTTTTGGAAAAATAAAGAATTTCACCTGGACCTTATAATGCATCAAATTTGGGGCAATAGCGAACATTTTTCATCAACGTAACTTTGATGATGATGCTTAATCAAGAAATCAGTGGCGCAAGTTGGTTGCTGAGGGTGCTGCACCACCCCCTGGTGTTGGGGAGAAAAAAAAGTGTTTTGGTAGATTTATTTATTTATTTTTCTTTTTTTTAATAGAATAGAATAGAATAGAATAGAATAGAATAGAATAGAATAGAATAGAATAGAATAGAATAGAATAGAATAGCCCTTTATTGTCATTATACAGTTGTACAATGAAATTGTGGAGCATCTCTCTTTACATTGCAAGACAAGTAAGAATCTCAAAAGTGACTTGCAAGTACGAGGGGCATTCAAAAAGTAATGCACTCAAGTGCATTGCTCGTACAGTATTTTACCAATCTTGTTTATATTTGGCACAAACATGATAGGACACACGTTTTTGCGATTGCTATATGTGTTTTTCTTATTTTCACATTTTTAAAGCTTAAACTAGCTTCCAAAATGGCTGCCCCTCTTGAGCCTCGTCAGAAACAAAGAGCTGTAATCGAATTCCATGTTTCAGAGGGAGAAACACCTCTGAGGGTTAGGGTTTGTGGATTTTTTGCCGAAGGGGGAAACCATTAACTCTGAGGTATACATTGAGACTCTTAGGAAGCTCAAAGCAAGAATTCCACGTGTTCGGCCCAACTTGGACATGGCCAATGTGCTGCTCCGGCATGACAATGCATGTCCTCACACAAGCATCAGGACCATGGAGGTCATCACTTCATTTGGATGGACTGTGATACCACATCTGCCATATTCTCCTGATCTGGCACTGTCAGACTACCACCTCTTTGGTTCAATGAAAGAAGTACTCCGGGGAAACCGATATGGCAATGACAATGAAGTGAAAACTGCTGTCAAGAATTGGCTTGGAGATCAACAGGCTGAGCTCTACAACACTCGTATACATGCACTCGTTCATAGGATGACTGTAGCTCTTGAGAGAGGTGGAGACTATGAGGAGAAGTAAAAATGTAATCCCCACACGTGTACCTTTCTTTTGATGTATAATACATGTTGCTATTATAATTTGTTTGTACATAATAAAGTTGGGTGCGTTACTTTTTGAACACCCCTCTTATAAAAGTATCAAATCTAAATACGGTAAATATAAAATGTGTATGAGGTAGTCCTATGTTCAGGCAGTGCAAATAATTGTAAAGTAAAGTAAACTACCATAGCAAAGGTAAACAGTTTTAAGTTCGACAAGTCCTCATTTAACATCATGTTTAATAATTTTCTTTTGTTTGTTATCACATTTAGCTGTAAGCATCCAAAATATTAGGAATACATCATTGCAAACTACAGCCCTGATATTGTAAACACGGTTCAGCTAACACCTCTCAAATGACCCTCCTTTATTAGGTATCACTATATTCTCCAAGTGTTGTCGCTTTACTGTACAACCCCATAAAATCCAGAGAAAGTTATTAAATAAACCCCAACCTGTTAAATTCATCTGGAATGATTGTATTATCCTCGTCATGATGATATGAGACAATTTCCATATCAAACAAACCTAACCGCACAGTTATTGCTTCATGAGTGATATGAGGAAATTAAATGGTTGCAAACAGAAGGTGTACGCAGCCACATTTGTCCTGCGTCACCATAGACACGAGGTGCGTTAAATTAAAAACTAAGCCTAGTATTAGAATAATTTGCCCGGCCACAACTATAAATAGTTGCTGTGAGAAGCGATATGTCAACATCTTAATCTGGGAACACAGATGTTCATCAGCAAAATCCATTGCTGACCTAGTTAGTACCTCATCTCTGTACATTTTTCATTGATCTGCTTTTGTTGCCTGTAGAGATACTAAACTAAAGGGAATTCAACTACAACCCCTGGCAAAAAGTATGGAATCACCAGTCTCGGACGAACACTCACTCAGACATTTTATCGTGTCAAACAAACTCTGATAAAATGTTTGAAAAAATAATGAATTTGTTCAAAAGTGCAACTTTAGCATCCAGAAACGCTAAAAGAAATGAATAAAAAACATTGTGGTGCTCAGTAAATGTTTCTTTTATAAAGCAAGTGCAGGGAAATAAAAATGGAATCACTACATTCTGAGGAAAAAAAATATGGAATCATGAGAAACAAACAAAGAAATAACAATCATAACACATCTACAGTATTTAGTAGCACCACTTCTGGCTTTTATGACAGCTAGCAGTCTCTGAGGCATGGACTTGATAAGTATTCTTCATCAATTTGGTGCCAACTCTCTTTGATTGCAGTTGCCAGATCATCCTTGCAGGTGGGAGCCTTGCTGTGGACCATTTTTTTTCTATTTCCACCACAGGTTTTCAATAGGGTTGAGATCTGGGCTATTTGCAGGCCACGACATTGACGGGATGAGTCTTTCTCCAAGGAATGCTTTAAAAGTTTTAGCTCTGTGGAATGATGCATTGTCATCTTGGAAAATGACAAACATATTTTCAATTGAAGGGATAAGAAAGCTGTCTAAAATTTCGATGTATACTTGTGCATTTATTGAAGATTTAACCACAGCCATCTCCCCAGTGCCTTTGCCTGACATGAAGCCCAATATAATCAAGGACTGGGGATAATTTGATGTCTTCTTCAGGAAATCATCTTTGTAAATCTCACTGGAACGGCACCAAACCAAAGTTCCAGCATCATCACCTTCACCTTGTCCAATGCAGATTCTTGACTCTTGACACCTTGTTCAATGCAGATTCTTAACTCTTGACAAGGTGATGGTTTCTTTTAGTGTTTCTGATGCTAAAGAGTTGCACTTTTGAACAAATTCATTATTTTTTTCAAGCATTTTCTTTGAGTTTGTTCTATATGATAAAATGTCTGAGTGAGTGCTCGTCCGAGACTGGTGATTCCATACTTTTTGCTAGGGGTTGTATAAAAGAGCAAAGCTCCTGTCGTGACAACTGTCTACAAACAAAAAAAATACACCACTCTTGTTTACGACATCTGCACATCCTTATGTCACCATCAGCACTATGTCCATTCATACGTTTGCAATGACAGATGCTGCTGACTTTGCAAAGACCAGTTTGTCACCATAAACGACCTTAGCATCCATCATATTGTTGTTGTTAGGATGCTGATTAACACCAGGGGAGGCGGGTTTTGTCTCTCCTAGATGCCCTTGGGTCATCCGGATATGATGCATGCAAGTACTGTAGGTGATGTTGAAAGGGTTTTCATCTCCAATGGACCATTCAAATCATATCCATCCATCTTCTGTACAACAGTGGGAATCTATCTCATTTGACAAAAGGCAAACTCCACTTTGGACTAGTCAAACGCATATGGCGGAAAACACAGACAAGATTGAAAAAGCAGTTTCTGCTCTTGCACTCCTCTTTAAAAGAAACTGCTGTATTTTAAGCCAAAACAACTGTTGTGTTTGATAGAACAATATGTCTATATGCTGCCATAGCAGATTCATGGCGCATTAAAGAGCATATGACACGAGAAAAAAAGTCTTAAATGGCATTATTATGTGAATTAGAATCATATTTTGAGACGATTCGACTATATACAACAATTTAGCAAAGCACAGATGACGAGAAATTAGTCTTTTAATCTGCCGGTTAGCCACGCCTACCATTATAGGGCTTTAGCGTCCCCAACAGGTGGATGACGTCAGCGGTAGACTTGGCTCATCGATTTTACTATTCAGCCCATTGAGGGGAAATTATTCAGAACGAGGAAAACGCGATGAAGAAAGCCGCAAAATGTCATTGTTTCAGTCTCTCTACTCCAATATTTTTACAGGATATTCTTTTTACCCAAGTATTTTTCCCCAATAGCTATATAAATGGCTTGAGAAGGACCAGTCAGCCCGTTGAGGGGGAACTATTCACAACGAGGAAAACGCGACGAAGAGAGCGGCAGAATGTCATTGTTTCTGTCTCTTTACTTCAATATTTTTACAGGATACTCTTTTTATCCAAGTATTTTCCCCAATTGCTAAATAAATGGCATGGTCATGACAAATAACAGTCTTGTGCTGAATGGAATATGAAATAATAAAAATGCATTTATTCAGGACGACATGGCAAAATTACTCCATAATGGTCAAAACTGTCGACTTCACCTTTACTGTCGCACCTCCCGAACGATATTTTATGACACCTAAATCGGACATATGTCATTTCCCTTCCCCGGCTTCGGAGAATGTAAACAAACCAGAAGGCGTGACAGCTAGCCGACATGCTAACCCGAACCGAGTGATGTTTCAAAGTCTTCAAAGCGGAAAATCACACATAGCTATCCTGGATTATTTGACATGACGACCCGGTTGTCGAATGTCTTAGCAGATCGGCAAACCGCCCGGCAGAGAGCAATTTACAGTTCGTTCCCCGGAGGAGGGTGGCTGGAGTTGTTGTGCAGCTAACAGTGCTGCTGCTAATGCATTAGGAGAGCTTTTTACATGCCTATCAATGATCAAACGTAAGTAGTCCTTCATTTAAAGGAAGTTTGTAGTGTTTACTTTGTAATCGCTGTATTCGTATTTGACATAATACAAAACAAGATGTTTACTCACTTCCTCGTAAGTCCAATGGTCCCACAGTAAATATCCACGGTGAATGGGAACCTTTTGAAACTCCAAAAAGGCGCATACGCCTCTCCCTCATACAGAATGATTTTTCTGCAGCCGTTTGGCTGGCGTGATGCGAAAAATAAACGTATTAATCCGCAAAATCAGCTGAATCCTTCGTCCTCATACACAACAGTACACTGTAGCGTGAAGAGGACGTCTTCTACCGTACACGTCACAGCGCCCTCCTCCTCAATGCGAGACCGAAGCCGGAAGTCACTCATTTTCCTGGCGCGGGATTAAAAAAACTAAATAAATACAGCGATCGCTTCCACACACATCCAAGCGGTCCATATCATTCAGGAGCATAAAATACCGCGTGTATTATGAAATAAACATGCTTTTTCGTGTCACAGGCACTTTAAGCCCCCGAACTATTTTTAATTTGTCCGTTTTACCCTGAAAACCCCCATTTACAGACGTCGCGCGACCGCTTTTGTTTCAACCTAGCCATAAAACGAAGGTAATTATATTTATCATTCAAAATGTCTGTCGTTTTTAGCTTAGAATCATTAATTGATGTCTCATATTTTGTTTAAAAAAATGACTTGAAAAAATTATTCACTGACATATTTTAAGCTTTTAAACAAATTATCTCACAATGAAAAAAAATGGCGTCTGTAAAAAAGTCACGAATATCTACCTCATAACTATCACTTAATTGTATTTTTTTTGTTACTTTCGCATTTCCTCCGATATGTTAGATGATAAATAATCGATCCAAACAAAGAAAAATTGAAAAAAAAAAAGTTAAAAAAAAAAACTTTTAAAAGGGTAAATATATGAAAAAGAAAATCTCGATCACTCCTTGATGTCTGCGATTTCTGCATCGCGACCCTTGTTATATTACCATGTTTCACCCATAAAATCCCCCCAAAAATCCAGCTGTGGCCATTCACAGTTGTATCTTGACACTAAGTGATACATGCTACATGGAGTTTTTGGATCGAAAACAGGTAAGTACGCGATAATATCTCGTTAAAATCATGGCGTCTGTAATTCTGCTCTCGCGTGCTCTCACCTCCAGATAGGGTTTTTCTGTTTAAAAAACATAAAAAAAAAAAAAAATCCCCTCCTGTTCAAAATTTTTCGTCCCCCAGAAAATTGAGATTTTAAGTAGAGATGTTGGGTCCGATCATGTCATTTTCAAAGTATCGGAATCGGCAAAAAATATATCGGACATGCCTTTTTTTAGTATATATATATTTTTTAATTAAATCGTTTTCTAATTGTATTTAGCATTACAGACATAATATGTTACACTCATCCAGAGTCTTTAATTTAGGCTTAAGGTAGGGTTATCAAATTTATCCTGTTAATGGCAGTAATTAATTATTATTATTATTTTTTATTTATCATGTTTAAATATTTAACGCAATTAACGCATGCGCTGCACGACCCACTCACGCATTGTCGCGTTCAATCTGTAATGGCGCCGTTTTACATATATATAGAGCTAAAAGGCAGCGTAAAATAAGTATAGTGAATTTTGGCAGCCTTTGGAGCCTTTTTTTTTAATTGGCTAAAGCCTTACAATCCCTCTCCCTACGATTAGAAATATCGTGGGAAGCAATATGGTGCAGATAGGTAGTAATTGATCTTTTTCTTAACACCCTATGTTATTTCCCAACACAGAGAAGATATTAGGGCTGCAGCTATCGAATATTTTAGTAATCGAGTAATCGACTGAAAATTCCATGTATTAATCGAGTAATCGGATAAAACAAATATATTTTTAGGTGAAGAGCAATTATAAATATACATGAGAAAACGAGACATTTCATCTAATCTTGAACCATTATCAGTCAATCAATGTCTTTATTTTCAATGTATATTGTTGAAAACAGCCAACAATTGCATCTCAGATGTAACTAGAATAAAAAACTAATTCACTGCTTTCACTCAAAAAACCTTTAGATCTTATTTAAAAAAAAAAAAAAAAAAAATATATATATATATATATATATATATATATATGTATAAATATATATATACCTAAAAATGCCGTTACGCTTGATAACACACATCACTTAAAAGTTGGGATTTTTTCCCACGTTTCAATTGAATTTCTATTTGTGTCAAGACATTTTTAAGTTCTAGTTAAGTTTTAAGTTAGTCTAAACTGTAAGTCCTGATAGGATTTTGAGTTTTGCAGTGTTCAAAATAAATGTATGCTACAGGCTGTATTGGAGCACATTAGGGACCAGTGCTACTTGGTGTTTTATCCAGCAATGACTACTGAGCTAAAATTGATAGTTAGCATTATTAAGTTTTTATTTTACACCCTCATCACTCCACAATGCTATGTTATGTTAAAGCCTGTATGTAAGACACGTTAGCCACGCATCGAAAGTGGTCGTTATTCATAGAAACCTAGCCCTCCGCAGGGCTAACGTTACTTGAGCTAGTGTAACGTTAATCGTATTTATTAGCGCTTAGCGCTCTTTATTAGCATTTAGCGCTCTACTGCTTTAAGATGGCGGCTGTTTACTACGCTGCCCAGACGCGGCTGAGTCTGTCATTTCGCATCTAGTTCAACAGACATGTGATCTCTATGAGACTCATCTGACGCTACCTGCGGGCTAGTATTTAGCAACGTCGGCGTCGTTTGTAGTCGCTGTCGGCAGTTTTTTTTTTTTCTTTTTTTTTTTGCTTCTTCCTCTACGCACGTGATATCAGAGCGTTGTCCCACATTAAAAGTAGTCCGAGCAAAACGTGATGCTTAGAGCTGTCAAAATAAACGATTGCTCGAGGTGAATGAAATTACTCGGATCAGTTTTTAAACTCGAGTTATTCGAGTATTCGTTTCAGCTCTAGAAGATATATCAATTGGTACCACTACGCACAGTCATGGTTGCACTTCCCATCATGCATTTGGGCAGAACAGTTAAATGGCTACAGTATCATTTAAAGAAAGCTCAACAAATACACTAGATGGCAATATTTAGTCACAATATACAAAGTCACATTTATCCTTTAAGAATTACAAGTCTTTCTATCCGTGGGTCCCTCTCACAGAAAGAATGTTAATAATGTAAATGCCATCTTGAGGATTTATTGTCATAATAAACAAATACAGTACTTATGTACTGTATGTTGAATGTATATATTCGTCCGAGTTCTATTCATTTTTTTCTTAATGCATTGCCGAAATGTATATGATCGGGAAAAATTATCGGGAATGATTGGAATTGAATCAGGAGCAAAAAAAAAAAAAAAAAAAAAAAGCAATCGGATCAGCAGATACTCAAATTAAAACGATCGGGATCGGCTCGGGAGCAAAAAATACATGATCGGAACAACCCTAATTTTAAGATTTCCAATGATGTATCACACATGCATATCGGACAATTTTGAAATTTGGCCAAATTGGGGGTCTCAGAGCACAACTTCAAGTCACCTGAGTGTTTTCCGCCATATAGATAAGTATTTACACTGGCTCTGAGTGGCTATAGAAGCCACACAAGTGAAACTGCTACACCATCATAAAGTCACTTAACTCACTAATATTAAAAATTTAAAGATGCATTTTTTGTAGGTCACATCACACGTCTATTTTTGAAATATATCTGCAGAAAACATAATCCTCTTGTGGGGCAAAGTAAAAGCACTCAAGCTATTGTTGGAATACCATGTAATCATGGAATTACAGTGCATGCTGCATTAACAGAGCGCGCGCACACAGTAAAGAGGCTTCAGAGTTTGCCACTCAATACAACAGATGCCATGCAGTAAATTTAACATGGAAATAAATTGTTGCTAAATGAGGTGTTCAATGACTAGAGCGGAATGTGCGTGTGTTTTTTACCTCTCAACAAGCAGCTTCAGTGTTTGCCTCCCTCTCTGAGCGGACCAGTCGGTACACTGGCATACGCAGCCTCCCACCCTCTCTTTCTCCGTCACACACATAAACTCGTTGCTCACTCTCACTCGCTCTGTCTCACATGACAACACGCACATGCACACACTAGCAGCACTCGCCACATAGCTTTCTTTTCCCCCTCCCGCCCTGTTCGTGGCACGGGCCACACACACTCATGGTTAAATATGTCTACTCTGTGCAAGGAGCTACTCCTGCATCAATCCACCACGTGCACACAGTGGACAGAGGAAAAAACTCAAAGGATAGCTTGAATAATAAAAACATGGATGGCCTATGAATGACACAAATTGCCCCCACCCAACCTACACACGCGCTCATACACAAGCCAACCAGCTGCCTCTCACCTATTTGTGTCCCCTACACCAATCATGCCTAAGCAAGCATCTATGGCACTCTTGTTATTTTCTATATATATACCATCTTCCATTCAAATTGATCATGGTCCTATGTAGAAGTGGGAATCTCTTGGTACCTCACGATACGATACGATTTGCGATACAAAGCTCACGATGACGATGATCTGACGATATGGCGATAGAACGATTATCGATACAATGGTCAGGAAATCATTCTAGTATATTCTACAAACAACTAATTAACAGAAAAACAAGCTTCTAGTGTGAATTGGAATGAGTTTATCAATAGTAGAAGTCCAATCCGTTTGAACCGGGAGGGTGGCAGCGAATGAACGAATGTTTGGGGCTGTTCCAGTGAGACTTTAAATGGCCCAAAATTACCTAACTGCCTTGTATTGACTGCCACTGACAGCCATAGACGTCCAATCCATTTGAACTGGGAGGGTGGCAGCGAATGAACATTCGTTAAACAAAAGTTCCAGCATCAACACCTTGTCCAATGCAGATTATTGACTCTTGACACCTTGAGCGCCTTGAAAGGTGGAAAAGCGCTATATAAGTATAACACCATTTACCATTTGTCCAATGCAGATTCTTGACTCTTGACAAGGTGATGATGCTGGAACTTTTGTTTGGTGCTGTTCCAGTGAGATTTACAAAGATGATTGCCTGAAGAAGACATCAAAATTCCCTCAGTCCTTGACGATATGGGGCTGCATGTCAGGCAAAGGCACTGGGGAGATGGCTGTGGTTAAATCTTCAATAAATGCACAAATTTACATTGAAATTTTAGACAGTTTTCTTATCCCTTCAATTAAAAATATGTTTGTCATTTTCCAAGATGACAATGCATCATGCCACAGAGCTAAAACTGTTAAAGCATTACTTGGAGAAAGACTCATCCGGCCAATGTCATGGCCTGCAAATAGCCCAGATCCCAACCATGTTGATAACCTGTGGTGGAAGTTGGAAAAAAATGGTCCGTGTGTTGGTGCTGTGTGTGTTAGAAATTCACAAGGCCAGGGTGGTCACTGGTCATCATCACATAGGACTAGGGGTGTGACAAAATATGGAAATGGTGATATATCGTGATACTTTGTATGCCAAAAGGTGATCGATATGCTCCTGCCAAGAATCGAGATATCGTTTTAAAAGGGTGTCAATGTTTTTAAAAAAATAATTAAGAAAAAACCATTTAGAAAAATGAATATATGTATAAAAATAATTATATTATATATATATATATATATATATATATATATATATATATATATATATATATATATATATATATATTTATACTATATCACACCCCTAGTCCTATGTGATGATGACCAGTGACCACCCTGGCCTTGTGAATTTCTAACAGCACCCACCCGTTGCATTTGTATTTGTTCATCTCTATGGTAACAGAGTATGACAAAAACAATAATCCTCTTTTAAGGGCAGGCTGCTAAGGCACAACAGCTGGTAGTGTCCAGTGGCACACTATTAGGTCATTTTGTGTGTGATTGGAAATCCTGCAGGGATTTGAGGTGGCCACAGTTCAGCAAGGGTACAGTGTGGGTAATGTGGCACAGTTTGGGATCTCCAGTCACTTTAGTTATAACAATCCTGCCTTCTGTGTTGTATGAATCCATTTTTTCGAAGTTCCGTCACACCATACGCAGGGATAAAGGGAGGTATTATAGCCCCCTGGTGGCAGAAAATTTCATTGCATGTAATCAACTTTCCTATGAATTTAAAATTAAGACTTTGCCGGTAATATGTTGTCTATAAAAGTTGTAAGGCAATAAAACAAATAACAAAAATGAATTAAATGAACAAAAAAATATTTTTATAATGGGTCAAAACTATTTTTCGAACACATCATGTGACTAGCACCTAAGAGACGGCCATTTGCTTTGCTCAGCCAAAACCACCTGAGGACAGATTCTGGATAGAATACTGTATTCTGACAAAAAGGATGCGGCGTCTACTTCTCCACTAGGTAAGACCAGAGGCTTCGCGTCCCATAAGGCAAACCAGGCAATTACCTAGGGCCCCCAGCCAGCAGGGGCCCCCATAGGGCCAACAGATTTAGCACACGCAGCTTTACTGCACTGTCGCCGCAAAAAGTGTGACAGTGCCAGTGAAAGCCTTGTGTCTGAGTTCCCTGAAGGGACCCCTTCTCTCGCTCTACACCCCCCCCCCCCCCCCCCCCGCCCTCACGTGACTCAGAGTGAGAGTGAGCGGCGATTTGGCTCTTTTTTAATTGGCATATATCCAAAATGAAGAGAAGTTATCCTTCTGGAAGCGACAAAAGAAAGAAAAAAAAGCAGAAGAGGAGAAAAGGAAGCAAGACAGCGGTGAGTGTACTATCTTACTGTAGTTTTATGTCCAAATGTAGTAGAAGCCGGGCACTTTGAGTGTCCTAAAAAGCGCTCTATGAGACTGAGACGTTATCATACTTTCATTAGATATGCTATTACTCCAAGTCCAACTGTCCCCCTTACTTGTACACGCTCGAAGGGCCCCATGTTGCTTGTTGCCTGGGGCCCCCGGGCACCCTTGCTACGCCTCTGGGTAAGACAGACTCATTAAACTCACTTAGGGCGCTTTCACACTAGACCAAGAGGACCAGGGTCCAGTTGGAGAGCTACCTAACAGCAACACTTGCAAATAAGTTGTTGAAAAGGTTCAGCATTCACATTGCACCAACCGAATTTGCCAAGTAGCATCACATGGACGTAAGGCGCAGTCATTGATTGGGCACATAGAAAAGGAAATACTTCCCTCCTGAGAGAGGAGGGAGTGTGGAGCATCACAGCGTGGTGCTACGACACTGCACTTAATGATGCATAGCATAGCAAGTTGCCGCTCAGCCAGCAGTGGGGTCGCTCCCTCCCGACTCAATGCCGGGCGAATTGGAGTATATGAAAAATGCATGAGAAAAAATTAAACCACAAAAGGGAACCACGTGGCACTCTAAGTCACGCTGGCGTGCAATCGCTCTCACTTTTGTGACTTTTTGGACTGTCAAATTGTTGCCACTTCCAGGAGAGCGAGACTCACAAAACAGCTGGCCTGGAACTCCAGACTCACAGCTGTTTCAGCCATTGAGTCTGGCTACCGTTCCACGGATTAAATTCCCAGGGCGGCGCAAGCCACAGCAAACTGACAGCGGAGTGGACAAATCAGCGACGGGCGGACGTGATGTAAGTAAAGCGACAAGAAACTCTAGCGCGAGTTGAGAACGGAGAAGTGCCAGACAGACTGTTGTCAATGACTTGTGTCGATTTGTTTTTTGTCATTCAAAACTGAATTTACTGCGGATTGGAACATATTCTCGGTTCACCCGTTCGCCATCTGTGTTGTTGTGTAGACGACTTCTGACGGGCAAGAGTGACGTTGCTCGTTAAGAACACACGTCACGCAAATAAATTGCACAGATGATTTCGTTCAGGCTCGAGAGGCCATTAAGGAGCTGGGTCCCAGACTATTCTCACAGTGTTTGAAAAATACAGGGAGAACAGTCTGCCCATGCCAGGTAACGAAACAGCCGCCCCGAGAGGCTCCGCCTGTGTGTCACTGTCACTCTCAAACGGTCCGTTTGGGAACAACACGCAAAACACAACTGCCACAGTAGAACCCGATTCTGTGTATCAAATACAACTGATGAGCACAGCACAACAACATTTGACGATGGCTAATCCTCTGTCATCTTGGCATTGTTGATTTTGAATAGTGCGCGCTGTACTTCCGTTTCCAAGGATTCCATGTGTTTACCGTCATAGCCCTGTGCATCACAGCTCCACACTGTGACGCTGCACACACGTAGCAAAAGCGGACCCTGCTCCGGTTGCATTCACAAGCGAAGCAGGGTGCGCTTAAAGCGGACCGAGACCCACGATTTTTTAGTCTTCTTCTTCTCGAGTCACTACATATCATCAGATTATTCCAGTCCATAGTTGAATGCATTGTCTGGCACTCGGGGTTAGGTCATCTGGGTCCTCTTGGGTGCATTATGTTGTGAGGAGTGGGCAGACAAGGAGATGTTGCATGGTCTGATCCTCTCCACACAGACAAGAGATGTCGCCATGAAAAACTATGGGACATATACATGCACATTGTATTAACAGTCTGAGATCTCAGAATGTAATTACGTCTTCTATGAACTGACGTATTTTTCATTTTTGTCTTTGCAAGCTGTGTGAATGCGCGTGTGAATGTGTATAAGATTATTTTTTAGTATTTTTTTTTTTGACCAGAGTGGCCATGCTTCTCTAGCACCTGATGGGGGAGATTCGCATGGCCCGGTAGAAGACACTGTGTGTGAGGCTTGGGTAAGATGTTCTGTCCACAGAGCAACACGCTGCTTGTCTGGATTTCTGTCTAGAGCCTTTACAGAGTGAAGGAAGCTGTGCCTTGACTTCAGCCTTTTTACTGTTGGCTAATGATTGTTTGCCTGGCATCACCAGACTATTCTCCCTGTATTTTTCAAACACTGTGAGAAGAGTCTGGGACCCATCTCCTTATTGGCCTTTCGAGACAGAACGAAATCATTCGTGCAATCAGATTCGTTTATTTGCGTGACATGTTCTCAACGAGCAACGTCACTCTTGCTCATTGGAAGTCGTCTCCACAACAACACAGATGGCGAAAGGGAGAGCCGAGAATATGTTCCAATCTGCAGTAAATTCAGTTTTAAATGACCAAAAACACATCGAGTCGCTAAAACCAACAGTCTGTCTCACGCTAGCGATGTTGAATAAACTTCTCCGTTCTCCGCTCTCCTCGTGTGTTTATTCCCTCGAGCCAGAGTTTCTTGTCGCTTTATCAACGGCACGTCTGCCCGTCGCTGATTGGTCCACTCCCCTGTTTGTTTGCTGTGGCTTGCTCCGCCCTGGGAATTAGATCCGCCGAACGTTCGCCAGACTCTATAGCTGGAACAACGGTGGGTCTGGTGTACCAGGGGTCGCGTTAACCGAATATTTTCCGTCGTTGACCGGTTTTTTAAAACGGTGACGGAAAAAACTGAAGTCCATCTGTCATTTTGACAGGTTGCAATTCACACCCCATACCACAGGGTGGCGAGTGAGCATATTCATTAGCTATTGTCTCTCTTAATGCATGACGTCGTTGGCCTTACTGGGAAAAATGTCAAGGCAACTGAGTGTCCGAAGTTTCTTCAAAAAGCCCCAAAACGACGATGGTGTTGATAAAAGAGGTGAAAAAAGAGGGACTGCACAAGCGGGCACACAATTCAAGTCCCTGCGGACCAGGAGGAAAACTGCGTTCAGGCCACAGTAGGTGAACTGTTAATTTCATTGTTCCATATGTAGAAAAAGTTACATATTCATATGCTTGATGGCACGGTGTGGATTCTGTTAAGCTTGTTCGGACAGAATATTGTAGCGTCACCGGGGTCTGGCGGCGGCACCGTGATTGACACATCAACGCGAGGTTCTTATTGGTGCACCCGGTGTGCCAGCGCGTCATCCAATTGGTGGACTAGATTGGCGCCTGTGTATATAGTTGCCTCTTTTTCTTTGGGGGCGGAGTTGTTGTTTTGTTGGTGTTGCTGGCGGTGAGCAGAGTAAAAAGAGGGAGAAAAATACCACGACTTCCGTGTCTAATTTTTCGCCGCCAAGCAAGCATTACAATATTAATTAAAAATGAATGAAAACTAAATACTATTGAATATGTCATTATTATCATTTTAAAAATTTAAGTGATGGGTAAAAATAGATTATGACCGGATTTTTATGACCCTGTCAGTCAAAATGACAGACAACGAAAAAGTCTAGCGCAACCTCTGGGTGTACCAGGCAACATGATTGTAGATTTGGTGGCAGGTGTCAGTTTGTTGTCTCAGCTTTTCCTTCTGGGATGCAACTGTCCACTGGATGCTTGGTGGAGCAATCCCACTAAGTAGGTATAGGTCATCAACCTTTTCGATTTTTGAGCAGACCAGAGTTCGTTTGTTTGGTTCGAACTGAAATTCGAATGCACATTCAAATTTATAAAACGAAGCGGACTATCTGAGAAAAAGAGCTCTGGTCCGTTTAAAACAGACGAAACAGTGCTAGTGTGAAAGCGCCTTTAGTCATACCTTCGTGGACCTTGTTAGAATATGATGGGGTCTACTAGTCTAACTCAATGCTGCATCGATCATCATAATCATTAAGGACCACCCTCCAATTTGTCCATTTAGTGCATGTCTCAAGAATGTCCATCATCACGCACTATCAAATTCTGCCTATTGAGACCACCAGTTTATAAACCGCACCCACTAAACATGCACGTAACATACCTAAAGTGGCTTAAAAGTACTGTAAGAAACAACTGTGGAAACAACTCAAAATAACACAGAAGCAAACATACCACATAGTGCAACAACAAAATACATGAAAAATGTATTTAAAATTTTCAATTTTCAGTGCTTGAAGAAAGCTAATCAAAAAACTGACGTGGGCCCGTCAATGCGTGATGATTTTTTTATTTCAAAATTTGAACATTTATCAATGTGGAACACTGAAAATACATGGACATTCACTCATTCTCTACTACTGATAGAAATTAATGTCTGATTGGATATCTCCCACCGTCAATGGCAGCGTATGGGTTAATCGCAAATTGGAGAGTTCTAGGGAAGCTAAGAACAGACATGAATGCAATGCTACTACTACTAAAAAAGCCACAAAGTTTGAAGCTGGGGGAAAAGTTGCTACCTATAGTCTGAACTTTAGATATATTTCATTTTTTGTGAATGCGTTCATTGTAAATTTCAATTTAAAAAAAAGAAATACATCCAAAAGAAGCTCCTGAGAAGTGACACAGATGTAACCGCTGTAGGTTACCACAATGAATTACTCATAGTGGCCTGGCTGTTTGTTGTTCAAGAGAGGGGGATGGCCTTTCCTATGCAGACATCTAGGTCAGTGCACATGCCTCGTCCACATTCTACAATTCACCCAAGATTGTTCTTTGCTATGCACTATGAGGTCAAATTAAGGCACAAGACAATACATGGCTTACCTTGTCTTCACACGCTTTGTGAACTGCCACCTTGCATTCTGCAAACAACAAATTAGAGCTGAAAGAAGCATTCAAGTACCAGGTGAGCTTGTCTAGCTGTCATGTATGTATTGAAGATTCAGCTCACCCTTGCAGAAAGCAGCAGTGTTTTCTAAGGTCTGCTGGCAGACGTCACACGTGCGTCCCCTCTTGAAACTCTTCTCTGTGAAGGCATGGCCCGCTGCTTTGTATCGCTGCAAACAAACCACGAGGTCTCATAATGTTTTTATCTACCTTTCCAACAGTGATCGGGCCAAAACTATCTTCACATCATTCTCTTCATCATGATAACAACTGTCTTTAAATATTCCTTTCAGCAACATGAGATGGTACCACATGGCAGCTGTGTAAACACATAACAAGTGTCCTAGAGTTGGTAAAGAGAAGGAAAGCATTCAGGTAAGTCAGAAAAAAGACTGAGCAGTCTTATATGCTGTAATATTGCATTAAGGGACTAAAGCGTTCACAATACAGCAGTGGCAGATGCTGGTCTTTCATTGAGTAAAAGCTCAAAGTGTGTCCGCCTGTGAGTGCTTTTTGACGGTGGAGGGGCTTAGAGGCACCCACTGCTCAGTAGGGAAAGAAACTAGAGTGCCAGAAGTCAAGCCTCCAAACACAAAATGCTACAATAGAAAAAAACACCAAATGTAAGCTTGATTTTCCGCTAGTCGTTTTAAACAAAGCTAGTGTCGCTAGGATGATTATGAAAGTCTCCGGTTCAACTCAGGACAACGGAACAAAAATTGAAAAATGCCTCCCACAGATGTTAATTTGACAGGATCACTGATTCACTCATTTCGCTATCACTCAGGGATTCAGCCTCAGACGTCATCCAATCATCATGCAGAGAACCAGAGCGTCCGGGCCAACCAAGCCCTGCACCTTGCCCATAGACCCTCAGAGACGCAGAGCATCCGATGGGCGAGATAAACCCAGCCTTTAGCAAATTACTCGTCTCGTTTTGCCGTACTGGAACAATGTACTCTCAACTCTTGAGAGGCACAGCTTCCGCATTGCATAAAGGACTTTGAAGCTGCACAAATGAATGAAAAGCAAGCCGCAATGTAACCAGTGATAAGAAGTAGGGTTGTTCTGATCATGTTTTTTTTCTCCCAATCCGACCCCGATCGTTTTAGTTTGAGTATCTGCCGATCCCGATATTTCCCGATCCGATTGCTTTTTTTTTTGCTCCCGATTCCCCATGATGGGAAGTGCAACCATGACTGTGCGTAGTGGTACCAATTGATATATCTTCTCTGTGTTGGGATATAACATAGGGGGTTAAGAAAAAGATCAATTGCTACCTTGCTTCCCCACATTGCTTCCCATGTTATTTCAAATGAAAGGGAGAGGGATTGTAAGGCTTTAGCCAATTAAAGTAAGGCTCCAAAGGCTGTCAAAATTCACTCTACTCATTTTACGCTGCCTTTTAGCTCTCTATATAGGCAAAACGGCGCCATTACAGATGGAGCGCGACAATGCGTGAGTGGGTCGTGCAGCGCATGCATTAATTGCGTTAAATATTTTAACGTGAAAGTTAAAGTTTTTTAAAAATTAATTACCGCCGTTATTGGGATAAATTTGATAACCCTACCTTAAGCCTAAACTAAAGACTGGATAAGTGTAACACATTATGTCTGTAACATTAAATACAATTAGAAAACGATTTAATTAAAAAAAATATATTGTGGTGACCCTTTTGTTGACATAATTCACCCACTTTAATTGTGTGTCTGATTGGCCGAGCGTGTTACCGGCTGCGTCACAGTCACGTGACTAGACATTATAAAGAGCTGCGCGCGTTCCGGCTCATGAGAGAGAGTGTATGAGAGTTCGCGAGAGTTACATCGCTGGACACAGCAATTGAGCAATAAAGACTCTTTAACAAGCATCCCGCTTCACTGGTGACCCCGACTGCCTCGCTGAAGTCTCAGAGGCATTTCGAACACCTTATTGCAATGGCGGACTATAGCTTTTTCGAGCTGGCGACTTTCAACGAGTCTTCTGCGGCTGCGTGGTTCGCGTTCGCGGAGGAGCAGTTCGTCCTCCGTGGTGTTTCGAACGACACCATGCGCTTCTACCACGTGGTAGCCGCGCTGGGGTGCTCGACGGCGGTCAAAGCTCAGCGCTTCGTAGTCTTTCCGCCGAAGGAGGACAAGTATGGGGCTCTTAAGGCGCACCTTCTCCTACTCTTTGACCGGTCGTGTGCTTTATCGACTCCAAAGGCGCCCAAAAGGCCCGCCACGATAGCCCGACTGCCTGAGGTTCACGCCTGCGTTGGCGGCCCTTCCGCCCCGGTTCCTCGCAGACGTCCTCCCGTCCCAGTGCCCACGCCACCGCTGCGCGCTTCCGCTCTGACTCTTCCCGAAGCCGAAGTTGCTGTCTCGCCTCCGGCACCGCTCTCGCTCGCCTCGCTCCGTCGCCGGTCTCCGTCGACGCCGCTGCGCCCGTCCCTGGCTCTTCTGGCTGCGGCGCCATTGCGCCAGCCTGCGGCCTACTCAACGACGGTGCGCCCGCCTGCGGCCTACTCGACGACGCCCCGTCCGCCTCGGGCCTACTCGACGGCGCCCCATCCGCCTCGGGCCTACTCGACGGCGTCCCGTCCGGCCCTGGTCTACTCGACGGCGTCCCGTCCGGCCCTGGTCTACTCGACGGCTTCCCGTCCGGCCCTGGTCTTCTCGACGGCACTGTGCCTGCGCTTGGCCTTCCTCACGACGTCATTCCTGTGCCTGCGTCTCTGGCCACTGCTGACGTCGCTCCAGCACCTGATCCTTTGGAAGTCTCCGAGGTCGCCCCTCTACCGGCGCCGCTGGACGCCGCTGCCACTGACCTCACTCCAGCGTCTCCGGGAGTCTCCGAGGTCAGTCCTCTGCCTGCGCCGCTGGCCATCGCCGCTAGCCTTGCTGCTGTGCCGGCGCCTCCGGAAGTCTCCGAGGTTGCACGTCGGCCAGCGCCAGCGAATGCCGCCCCCGACATCTCTCCTCGTCCGCCGCCTTTGGACAACGATGGCGTCGCTCCGGTTTCGGCGTTTCCCCCGCTCCTGCTACGACCGGTCGACTTGGTTCGTCTCGCCTGTCGCCCTCGTCCACGGCCGGGCGACTCCAACCGCCACGCCGGTCGCCCTCGTCTCCGGCCTCGACCGGTCCATTCCGACCGCCGCGCCCGTCGCCCTCGTCTGCAGCCTCGACCGGGTGGTGCTGCTCGTCGCAGGTCTCGACCTCTTCCTCGACCGCTGCTGAGCAACGCGCGCCGCCTCTCTCGGCGTCCGCTTCTCCGGCCTCGCCTGCGCGGTGCTGCACGGCGCGCTCCTCGTTATGGGGGGCCGTTAGGGACATAATTCAGGATTACCTTTCACACACACTTATCAAACGTTCTCACACACTCTATTGAAACATTTTCTGCGCACGTATAGATGTGAGATTCTCGCACGCATACATGTGATATTCACGCACACATACATATGAGACGCGTGCACGAATACATGTGAAATATTTTTTGCGCACGCATATGTATGAAATCCTTGCACGCTTACATGTGAGACCCGCGCGCGCATATATATGAAATCCTTTCACGCTTACATGTGAGACCTGCGCGCGCATGTATATGAAATCCTTTCACGCTTACATGTGAGACCAGCGCGCGCGCATATATATGAAATCCTTTCACGCTTACATGTGAGACCAGCGCGCGCGCATATATATGAAATCCTTTCACGCTTACATGTCAGACCAGCGCGCGCGCATATATATGAAATCCTTTCACGCTTACATGTGAGACCTGCGCGCGCATGTATATGAAATCCTTTCACGCTTACATGTGAGACCAGCGCGCGCGCATATATATGAAATCCTTTCACGCTTACATGTGAGACCAGCGCGCGCGCATATATATGAAATCCTTGCACGCTTACATGTGAGACCAGCGCGCGCGCATATATATGAAATCCTTTCACGCTTACATGTGAGACCAGCGCGCGCGCATATATATGAAATCCTTTCACGCTTACATGTGAGACCAGCGCGCGCGCATATATATGAAATCCTTTCACGCTTACATGTGAGACACTCACGCGCATGAATGTGAAATCTTTGCGCTTATACATGTGAGACACTTACGCGCATACATGTGGAATACTTTTTGCGCACGCACACATGTGAAACAATATTTTGGGTGCCATGTTTGTACTACATGTCGAATCCATTTTGACTGGGAGTGGATGGAAAGGAAGATCGGATGTCTAACACTGTCATTACCAGCCGTGAAGTTAAAGCTGGCAGTATTTTTATGCTCCTAAATGTTTCCCATTCAGAAACAGCTCTGTCAACACGTTGCAAAAATGAAACCTAGGTGGCTCAGGGTGCGTCATTGAGATTCGGCGTCTGTTGTTGTACGGCTGGCGCTGCATTAACTTACCATCACTTCCAGCGAATGTCGACGGAACGTGGGTCCAGAGCATAGCTGCAATCAGCACGAAGTACCGCAAAATATTTGCATAAATATATAGAAATAATGTATATATATACACATACATATATACACACATACACTATACAGGGTGATGAAAAAAAGAATGGGCCAAAACCATTGTGGTAAATTGGGGGGGCAATAACTACATTGACACAAGTATTGTATATTTTTGTTTTTATTTCATGCTTTACAAGTGCTCAATGTGACCACCAGCAGCATCACAGACAATCAAGCCGATATGACTTAATTCGTTAAGATTACTTACTTGTTAAAGTAAAAAAAAAAAAAAAAAAAAAAGTAAGTACTTTATTTAATTAAAAATGTAATAATTTCAGTCTATTTCAATAATTTTGAAATGAATAAATGCGTGATGATTTTGGCACATTGATTTTTAATCACCCTGCACATACATCATATATATATATAAACATATTATATACATATTCACTATATAAAATTATGTACACATAATATGCGGTCAATAAACTATACTGCGACATTTTATTCATAAACTGTAATACTGTCTTGCATCTGTGAATAAACACACAATTTGCACTTCAGTCTCCAAGGCATATTTATTTGGCAATTGGAAACGAGGTGGGGGGTGCAACACTTTTATTTTTTTTAATATTTCAAAATACAGTTCCAATGGACTTCTTCAAATTTGAAATTTTACCTTTTTCATCAATCATATGCAAACTGATATTGACTATCAAACCATACTCGGTGTAGTAGTTAAAGTTAAAGATACATTTTTATATACATACTCATTAACTTAAGTACTGGGGATGGGGCAAGTTAGTAGCTCACATGTTGTTTACTGAATTCTCATCTCAGAAGCGAAACAAACATTATTTCTTTTACACATTTTAAACAACAAACCAACCAAAACAATACTGCGCTCAAACCAGTGTGGTATAAATAAATATAATAAAAATTATTTGTTGTTGTGTGGGACATTTCCAACACCGTATATCCAGGTCTGCTCGCGTTGTCGTTGAAGAACTGGTTCCACGATGCTAGGCTAGCTGCAAAGGCTACCCCAGGATACATCGGCGTGCCCGGGCATCTGTCTCGGAGTGCCCGCGCGGCGTGCGAGAACTATACCACCGAGCCACCAATACTTGCAATGGAAGACGGGCGGCACGCTGAAATGAATAATCAAAGGGAACACAAAGAAACAGACGAGCATTGGCACCCACATCGTATTCATACCGTCATTGAGTGACAATTCATCCCGCGCTTCCTTGGTCGAAATCGATAAGAAACCTGGATTCGTCCACAATAGCGTCCCGAGGCCTCCATTTCACTGGGCCAAACACCGGAGGAACAGTCGACGCCCACGTCAATTGCGTCAGAAGCTACAATGTAGCTTATTGGTCAAACTAACGTCACCCCCTCACGATTTTACAAAATAAAAGCAGGCACATTATGTTAAATAGGAAAAGGGTGATTTTACACACCAAAAAAAGGTCCACGACACATATTTAGATGATATATATGTATTTATTCTATTAAGAATGTTGCCAAGCTTGAATGATGCTTTATACAAGTAAAAATATATCGCTTCCGCCGTAAATACTTTTATTTTGAAAAGGACCAGTACAGCTTCCTACTATAAAATGCCTCGTATACTATCTACTGAAATGCCGTGCACTGTCATTTGTGAGATGCTCTTCTACACACAAGTGAGATTCTGTGCAGTCTCATTACTGAGAGCCTCTTATACACACAAGTGAATAACCTCTCACACATAAGACTGAAAAATATCTCACATTCCTTGGTCAAACGTTCGTATAAATGCATGTGAAAACATCTGTACAGATACGTATGACTTAAAAAGCTATCAGACATAAGTCTCGGTAATTATAAGTATGGGGGTAATTATAAGTATCCACATTGATGCATGCCATTGAATTATAATAAATTGAATGGTTGAATAATCAAGAAAGCAAGATATTTTCATTAGCACATATATTTTAAGCTTGATAAAGATAGATCTAAATAAAGTTTAAGATTTTTTTAGCATTATTGAATAAATTATATTGTGTGTTTTAAACGTGGCATTAAAAAACAACAACAATAATATTACATTTTATTTTTAGGTGTCTTTCAGGACACTCAAGATTGCCGTACAAGGTAAAAGGTAAAAAATAAGTTAAAATACACACATACAGATAAAACCCACAACAATGTTAAATTAAAAAGAATAATGGAATTATGAGGAAGAAAGCCTGTCTGAATAAATATGTTTCAAGATGTTACTTGGCTGAGATTGTAAGGAAGTCCAAAGTATTGTGCGGCCTCATCAACATCAAATTATAATCGATATAAGGGTCAGCAGGGATGAAATCGAACTACATATTCACACACATTCAGTACTAGCCTACATTCTATAATGAAGTGGAACACTGATAAAGGTATAGTTTATGGTTTTTATTTAAAACTGTATTTTTGATGACTGCTGTTAGTTAAAACGTCCACTAGATGGCATTATATGATCTTGCATTGCACTAAAACCAGGTATATGAGCGTTGCATTTTGGGAAATGAAGATGCTATGAACGCTAATGGAGAAAACGCTAACGCTAGCGCGACCTCTTTCAAACCAAAGAAAAACTGGTAATGGTTTCGAAAAAACATATTTCAATTTCATGTACGCGAAACCATAAAAGGTTGATTTTGTTGCAGACGAGTTCCAGACTGCTCTAATCAGCGAATTACATCTGAGTTCTGTGTGATACAAGTGTCTGGTGAGTTGCTATGCTTTATGCTACTATGCAAGAGGATATGTCATAGACACGTTTTCCTGTAGAGTTGAGTTACAAGATATTGTGTCTTTTCTTTGTCTAAAAAACAATTGGAGGAAATTGGAAATATAGTAAGATGTTATTTTTTCAAATACAAATAAGTTAATGTTGTATGTTGATGCATTTTTGGAAAGTATTATCGATAGGTGGGCTAGTATCAGTCACTGTATAATTCATGAACAAATAGTTAAATGTGGGAAACGACCAATTTTGACCAGTATTGTAGGTTATACTTGCCATGCTGTACATTCTATGGTTGGTTGAAAATTAAGTTCTTGATATGCAGATTGTTTGTTTTTAATTGCTGGATCTACATCTGACAGACAGAATTGATGTCAAGGAGGATTCGGCCTGATTCAATGAGGGATTGAGGACCAATTTTTTTCAACTTCAGCCAACTGTTGGAGCATCACCCAAAGCAGATAAGGTCACCTTCACTACAAAATTCTTCACACAATATACAGTCACACTATCCCGATAGTACACACATACACTGAATAGTACAACAGACATTGAGGCACAGCAGCAAAAGACTTTGAAGGGACTGTTCAAATTCAATATTTTTTATTTAGATAGTTTGTGTATATTTTGGGGATTATATGATTTTGTGAGTTCTGTAGTACTTTGAATAAATGTTGTTGTTGTATTTTCTTACTAGCTGCCCTTGCTCCTTGAGTTGAACCTGTGTATATTACTATTCCATACTTAGTAACATCAAAACAAAATTCTTGTTCACATAAGCAAAAGAAATTACTAGTGGGATGAGCAAATTATTGCTTGGATAAAATATTCTATCACATGCATTAATAACGATAGCAATTTATCTGAAAACTACCAGACTTGCTTTTTTTTTTTTTTATTACATTGTAACAAAGCTATCTGTGACAAGTCTCTGTCTTTGGTTTTAAAAAATTAAACGTTAAAAATATCCTTTCCAACCCTTAAAAAAAAAAAAAAAAAAAAAATCATGTTATGTCTTTACAAGTTTTTGTTTTTTTCACCAACATATCAATACCTCTGGGGTTCTAAGTGGCCTTACCTTTTTGAAAATGTTTCTGAATATTCATAGGAAATGTATTATCTTTTAAAAAGTGTGCAGCAATGTATAACACCAAATCTTTCCAATCATTTTTTTCCTGGATAAAACTGTTAAATGAATCTAGAAATAATAGTGTGTATTTCTCTATCATTTTTTATACCGAAATGTAATTTTTGGAAAATTCTATTATTTTTAGCATTACTTTCGGAAAAAAAAAAAAGACTTGTGTAGTTGTGTGAGGTTCTCAGTTATGAGTGTACACGGTATTTTAGTAGACAGTGTAAAAGGGCTGCATATTACGATTCATTATTGGGCCTTTTCCAAATAATACGTTAGTGCGACAGAAGGGATATATACAGTGGGGAGAACAAGTATTTGATACACTGCCAATGGGTTTTCCCATTGGCAGTGTATTTACTTGTATGAAGGATCAGTCAAGTTTGGCAATATTCTTAAAAGTATAAATACATATATAATATAAATATGGGTCATGGACCTGTTTATTTTTGTATAATCACCTTTTTTCCTCTTTAACCTAATTTGCCTGCTTTTATTTTCTAAGGTCGTGGAGGAAAAGACGTTAGTTTGACCAATAAGCTACATTGTAGCTTATGACACAATTGAAGTGGGCGTCAACTGTTCCTCCGGCTTTTGGCACATTTAAATGGAGGCCAGTATCCGGACGAGTCCAGGTTACCTGCTGATATCGACAAAGAGAAGCACAGGATAAATTGCCACTCAGTGACGGTATGAATGTGGGTGCCAATGGTCGTCTGTCTCTTTGTGTACCCTGTGATTAATCATTTCAGCGTGCTGCCCGTCTTCCATTGCAAGTATTGGTGGCTCGGTGGTAGAGTTTTCGCACGCTGCGCGGGAACCCCGAGACTGATGCCCGGGCACGCCGATGCATCTTGGGGTAGCCTTTGCAGCTAGCCTCGCATCGGGGCAACAGTTCCGCTACGACAACGCGAGCAGACCAGGATATACGGTGTTGGAAATGTCCCACACTACAACAAATCATTATTTTATCCACACTGGTTTGAGTGCAATATTGTTGTGGTTGGTTCGTTGTTTAAAATGTGTAAAAGAAATAATGTTTGTTTTGCATGTGGGATGAGAATTCAGTAAAACGGCATGTGAGGGACTAACTTGTCCCCCCCCTCCACAGTACTTAAGTTACTGAATATGTATATAAAAATGGATCTTAAGCTACTATACCGAGTGTGGTTTGATTGTCAATATCAGTTTGCATATGACTGATGAAAAAGGTAAAATTTCAGATTTGAAGAAGTCCATTGGAACTGTTTTGAAATAAAAAAAACCATCCCACCTTGTTTCCAATTGCCAAATATATATGCCTTGTAGACTGAAGTGCAAATTGTGTTTATTCACAGATGCAAGACAGTGTTAAAGTATAAGAATAAAATGTCGCAGTAAGGTTTATTGACCACATATTATATGTTCATAATATAATTATATATAAGGAATGTTTGTATATATAATTTATGTTTGTACATATGATGTATGTGTGTATGTGCAGGGTGATTCAAAAACAATGTGCCAAAATCACACATTTATTCCTTTCAAAATCATTGACATAGACTGAAATGATTAATTAAATTGTTAATTTGATAAGAAAGTCTCTTTATCAAGTAAGTTAACAAATTTAGTCATATCAGCTTGATTGTCCGTGATGCTGCTGGTGGTCACATTGAGCACTTGTAAAGCATGAAATAAAAACAAAAATATACAATACTTGTGTCAATGTAGTTATTGCCCCCCCAATTTACCGCAATGGTTTTGGCCCATTCTTTTTTTCATCACCCTGTATAGTGTATGTGTGTATATATGTATGTGTATATATATACATTATTTCTATATATTTATGCAAATATTTTGCGGTACTTCGTGCTGATTGCAGCTATGCTCTGGACCCGCGTTCCGTCGACATTCGCTGGAAGTGATGGTAAGTTAATGCAGCGCCAGCCGTACAACAACAGACGCCGAATCTCAATGACGCACCCTGAGCCACCCAGGTTTCATTTTTGCAACGTGTTGACAGTTAGAGCTGTTCCTGAATGGGAAACATTTAGGAGCATAAAAATACTGCCAGCTTTAACTTCACGGCTGGTAATGACAGTGTTAGACATCCGATCTTCCTTTCCATCCACTCCCAGTCAAAATGGATTCGACATGTAGTACAAACATGGCACCCAAAATATTGTTTCACATGTGTGCGTGCGCAAAAAGTATTCCACATGTATGCGCGTAAGTGTCTCACATGTATAAGCGCAAAGATTTCACATTCATGCGCGTGAGTGTCTCACATGTAAGCGTGAAAGGATTTCATATATATGCGCGCGCGCTGGTCTCACATGTAAGCGTGAAAGGATTTCATATATATGCGCGCGCGCTGGTCTCACATGTAAGCGTGAAAGGATTTCATATATATGCGCGCGCGCTGGTCTCACATGTAAGCGTGAAAGGATTTCATATATATGCGCGCGCGCTGGTCTCACATGTAAGCGTGAAAGGATTTCATATATATGCGCGCGCGCTGGTCTCACATGTAAGCGTGAAAGGATTTCATATATATGCGCGCGCGCTGGTCTCACATGTAAGCGTGAAAGGATTTCATATATATGCGCGCGCGCTGGTCTCACATGTAAGCGTGAAAGGATTTCATATATATGCGCGCGCGCTGGTCTCACATGTAAGCGTGAAAGGATTTCATATATATGCGCGCGCGCTGGTCTCACATGTAAGCGTGAAAGGATTTCATATACATGCGCGCGCAGGTCTCACATGTAAGCGTGAAAGGATTTCATATATATGCGCGCGCGGGTCTCACATGTAAGCGTGCAAGGATTTCATATATATGCGTGCGCAAAAAATATTTCACATGTATTCGTGCACGCGTCTCGTATGTATGTGTGCGTGAATATCACATGTATGCGTGCGAGAATCTCACATCTATACGTGCGCAGAAAATGTTTCAATAGAGTGTGTGAGAACGTTTGATAAGTGTGTGTGAAAGGTAATCCTGAATTATGTCCCTAACGGCCCCCCATACCTCGTCATGGGCGTCCTCCTGACTGTTCTGCTCGGACGTCCCGCATCTGGCGTCCTGGACGGCCGCCTGATCGTCGCGTTCAGTCGCCCACCGCCTGGCATCCTGGGCGTCCTCCAGACTGTTCTGCTTGGGCGTTCCGCATCTGGCATCCTGGACGGCCGCCTGACCGTCCGTTCGGTCATCTTCCACAGACGCCCCGGCCGCGCAACCCTTCCGTTCCGTACTTTTGTTTCGGGTTGTGCCTGGCGTCATGTGTGGGTGAATTCTGGGGGGACCTGTGTGGTGACCCTTTTGTTGACATAATTCACCCACTTTAATTGTGTGTCTGATTGGCCGAGCGCGTTACCGGCTGCGTCACAGTCACGTGACTAGACATTATAAAGAGCTGCGCGCGTTCCGGCTCATGAGAGAGAGTGTACGAGAGTTCGCGAGAGTTACATCGCTGGACACAGCAATTGAGCAATAAAGACTCTTTAACAAGCATCCCGCTTCAATATATATATATTAAAAAAAGGCATGGCCGATATTTTTTTGCCGATTCCGATACTTTGAAAATGACGTGATCGGACCCGATCGATCGATGCCGACATCTGTAATAAGAAGCTAATTCTGAACAAAAAGCAAGCTGCAACGTAACCAGTGATAAGGAGCTAATTCTGAACAAAAGTTAAGGGCGTTGTAGCGCATATTTAGTCAATGACATGTACTCACAACAGTATGAATTTGATCACTTGTTTTTTGTCATTTTGGGAAAAGCTGATCTTCTCTTGCGTCTCAACACAATTTCCTTTTGTGTGTTCGTAGGCAACAGTCTATATTAAGACCTTGTGTGGCTTTTGGCGACTGGTTGTGAAGGAAACACAAAGTAGGCATGTACTTCTATCATAAGGCAATTTGTGACAACAATCTTTGATTCGAAATCTGCTCATTTGCACAGCATTTTGACGTACAAAGGCGATTGCAATCAAAACATAAACCATGCAGATGAAAAACTTCAACCAGATAACGTGCACATCTTGACCTAAAGTCATGTGAAAAAATTAGGACACCCCTTTAAATATTCAGTTCTTTATCAAGAAATGCTTACATATCAATGTCTGATCTTGTTTTTCTTTAACTCTGGAAAAGAAATTGATTTTATTGCAAGTAAACAACAAAAATTAACATTGTTTTAATCATTAAACCAAATATATCAACAAAAATGCATATTCTAACTTAGGAAAAAGTTAGGACACCCTACCAACTAATAGCTAGTGTTACCCTATTGGCAGAAATCACTTCAGTGAGACTCTTTTTGCCATCTACCAGTCTTTAACATCGGTCTGAAGAACGTTTGCCCCACTCCTCAATGCAGAATACTTTCAGTTGTGAGCCGTTTAAGGGGTTTCTTGCATGTACAGCCCATTTCAAGTCAACCCACAGCATCTCAATGGGATTAAGATCCATTTCTTCCTTTTCAGCCAGTCCTTGGTGGATTTACTGGTATGTTTTGGGTCATTGTCATGTTGCAGGGTCCAGCTTTAATTTTTTTCACAGATGAGTTCACATGTTCCTCAAGCACCCTCTGATACACGAAAGAATTCATGGTGGATTCTATGACGGTCAGCTGGCCAGGTCCCGCTAAAGCAAAGCATCCCCAAACCATGACACTTCCACTTCCATGCTTCACAGTTGGTATGAAGTTCTTTTCCTGGGAAGCTGGATTGGGTTTACGTCAAATATGTCCTCTGTTCTGGTGTCCAAATAATTCAATTTTTGATTCATCTGTCCAAAGAACATTATTCCAGAAGTCCTGGTCTTTGTCAACATTCACTCTGGCAAACTTCAGTCTGGCCTTCATGTTCTTCTTGGAGAGCAAAAGTTTCCTCATTGCACCTCCCATGAAGGTTAAGCTTGTGATGTCTCTTTCTGATTGTAGAGGCATGCAGTTTCACATCAACAGTAGCAAGAGCCTGCTGTAGGTGCCGCGATGACATTTTAAGGGTTTTTGGAGACTTCTTTTAGCATCTTGCGGTTTGCTCTCGGAGTGAACTTGCTTGGACGACCAGCCCTGGGCATGTTGGCAGTTGTTTTAAATGTCCTCCACTTGTAGACTATTTTCCGGACAGTGGAATGGCTGATTTTATATTCTTTTGAGATATTTTGAAATCCCTTACTGGACTCATAAGCGTCGACAATCTTCTTTCTGAAGGCCTCAGACAGCTCCTTTGATCTCACCATGGTGTTTTCTCTCACTTCAATATTCAGGGGCAAACCAAACTAAATGTGAGGCAAACCAAACCAAATGTGAGGTTTAAGTAAGGCAAGCCTTCTTGAAAACACTGGGTAATGATGTTCTAATCGCGTACACCTGATGTGATACACCTGTGTGTGATTTTAGCCATTTTAAGAGGGATTGAATGTGGGGGTGTCCTAATTTATTCCTCAACAGAAACTGCATTTATTTAAAATTACATTTTACAGAAAGTTATTAAAAAAACAAAAAAAAATTTAATCAGTTTTAATTGTTTAGTTGACTGACTTGAATCTCTAAAGATTGTTAAAATTGATATTAAATATCCATATATATGTTAAAAAAACAGACAGGCGTCGATAGGGTGTCCTAATTTTTTTACATGATTGTATCTATGCATGAAACAGTTGAAGAAAAGTTGGAATATGAAGCAAAGTCACCTTTAAGCTAGTAGCCGCAATGAAAAATCTGCATCCTCTGGTGTTGTTATTGGTAAACGCTGTTTTAAGATGCCATATATACTCCACAGTGTTATATTTTGTGTGGAACCACAAACAACGTGGTGTAATTGTCAAGGAAGAGGCGCCTTGTCCTTGGCAGCTGAAGCTATAATAATGATACAAAGAGAGGAAGCAGGCGAGATATAAAATAAGAGAGTGGATATTTTAGAGGTTGTTGACTCCATTCATTGTCTGTAGTCATGCATTTCTAAGACAATACCCCCCTTTTGTCGGAGCTCTAATATAAATAATGCAGACACTGCACTCTTAGATCAATGGGTCAATGTCAAGAATATGGTGGAAAACACTAAGGTGACTTGAAGTTCCGCTTTGAGACCCCCAATTTGGCCAATTTTCAAAATTGTCCGATATGCATGCGTCATACATCACTGGAAAGCTTAAAATCAATTTTTGGGGGGAAGAAAATTTTTTAACAGGAGGGCATTTAAAAAAAATTAAACAGCAAAACCCTATCTGGAGGTGAGAGCACGCGAGAGCAGAATTACAGACGCCATGAGATTTTATCACGTACTTACCTTGTTTCGATCCAAAAACTCCATGTAGCATGTATCACTGAGTTTCAAGACACAGCTGTGAATGGCCACGGCTGGATTTGTTTGGGATTTTATGGGTTAAACATGGTAATATAACAAGGGTCGCGATGCAGAAATCGCAGACATCAAGGAGTGGTCGAGATTTTCTTTTTCATATATTTACCGTTTCGAACTTTTTTTTTTTTTTTTTTTCTTTGTTTGGATCGATTATTTATCATCTAACATATCGGAGAAAATGCGACAGTAACAAAAAAATACAATACGATAGTTATGAGGTAGATATACGTGACTTTTTTACAGACACCATTTTTTTCATTGTGACGTAATTTGTTTAAAAGTTTAAAAAATTATTCACTCGCATATTTTAATGTCATTTTTTTTCTTTTTTTTTTTAACGAAATATTAGACATCAATTAATGATTCAAAGCTAAAAATGACAGACGTTTTGAATAAAAAATATAATTAGTTACCTACGTTTTATGGCTGGGTTGAAACAAAAGCGGTTGCGCGACGTCTTTAAACGGGTTTCCAGGGTAAAACGGACAAATTAAAAATAGTTCGGGAGCTTAATGCGCCATGAATCTGCTATGGTAGCATATAGATATCTTGTTCTATCAAACACAACAGTTGTTTTGGCTTAAAATACAGCAGTTTCTTTTAAATAGAAGTGCAAGAGCAGAAACTACTTTTTCAGTCTTGTCTGTGTTTTCCACCATATGCATGTTAATTTGGTTCAAACTATGCTTATTACCTGAAACAAAATGAAGGGCACTGCATTGTAGAAAGTGGTAAATCAGTAGAAACGCTTCAGTTGCCAATCATATATAGACAACATTTTTTCAATGCTTTTAAAAAGGGTGTCAATTATTCATAGATTTCTGCTGTTCATGGTCAGTTCACTATCCTGCATGAGTAGCGGGGGTCCACTGTGACAGCCATACATGGTTCTAAAATACATGGCTAGGTTTACATCATAGGCAGAGTTTGACTTTTGGGCCAGGGGTGGCACGACATGTTGATGACCCCAAAACGCAGTGTCAACAGTAAAATTAACTTACAAGAATATTTATAATAATAAGTTGAAAATGAGCATTTTTTTGTTTCCCATCATTCTTGAGGGAAATTCTAAATCAGGCTGCTGTGGACAGCTATACTTTTCCCCAGATCGTCATCCATTGAATATGGTATGACCGCCAGTGTCGTGCCAATGTAGTTACCTCGGTCAAAAATTGTATCCCCTGGGCAGAGCCTTAAGGAGGTACATTTGTGTCTTATTCGATCAAAAAATGTGTTTAAATGCAAAAATTAATTTTGAAACTAAAAAAATGCATTTGAAAGCTATTTTGAAAGCTATGATTTTTTTTTTTTGATTGAAGTCAATTTTTTTTTTTTTTTTTTTTTTTGATTAAAGCAACTTTTTTGATTGAAGTAATGTTGTTTTTGCGTTTGGGCCACATTTTTGCTTTATTATTCAATCAAAAAATAAGTTGCTTCAAACAACAAATATCTATTTTTAAATGAAAAATCACCTCAATCAAAAAAGGGAAATTCCAATCATAGAAAAAAGTTTTTGAATGCGAAACAATATTTGAGAATCAAATATTTGCATTTGAACACTTAATTTTTAATTTAAAAAAAGTTGATTTTAGCAATCCTTTTTGTGTTTGGGCCTTTTTTTTGGTAGAACATTTGTGTCCAAATCATTCAATCCCCCCAAAAGTTGCTTCAATCAAAAAAAAAACAAAAAAACAAAAAAAAAATTCAAAAAAATAAAATAAAATCATTTGACAAATAAAATTACCCTCCCCTATTTTTTATTTTTTTTTAATAATATGCAAAGCAAATGACCGTCTAATTTGCTAGTGACATGATCTGTTTGAAAAATAATTTTGACCCATTATAAAAATATCCTTTTTTGTTCATTTCATTCATTTTTGTTGTTTGCTTTATTGCTTTACAACTTTTATATATATTTTGTAAAGTCAGTTACATGCGATGACACTTTTTGGCCACCGGGGGGGGGGGGGGCTGTCCCTAGCCTGGTACACCAGACTCAACGCTGTTCCAGCTATTGAGTCTGGCCACCATTGCCACGGAAACAATTTCCAGGGCGGAGCAAGCCACAGCAAACAGACAGCGGAGTGGACCAATCAGCGACGGGCAGACGTGACGTTAGAAAAACGGCGACGGCAGGACGAGGGACTTGCGCGCGGAAGTAAACATACGAAGAGAGCGGAGTTTATTCGACATGGCTAGCGCGAGACAGACTGTTGTCAATGACTCGTTTCGATGTGTTTTTGGTCATTTAAAACTGATTTTACCGTGGATTGGAACATATTCTCGGCTCTGCCGTTCACCATCTGTGTTGCTGAAGAGACGACTTTCGACGCGCAAGAGTGACGTTGCTCGTGAAGAACACGTCACGCAAATAAACGAATCTGATTTGTCGATTGATTTTGTATCTGCTCGAAAAAGCCGTTAATGGGATGGTTCCCAGACTATTTCTCTCAGTGTTTGAAAAATACAGGGAGAATAGTCTGGCAGAGCCAGGCTAGGCTGTCCCCCCCACCCCCAAAAACTCCGCTTATGGTTTACATGCTTCTTTATTGTTGTGACTTGGCAATTGCACTAGCTGTTTAAATTTCGCTTAGAACCTGAATTGTCTACCTACTCTCCTTCGGTCAGGTTCAGCCGTGTCGCTCGATGTGCTACTAGACTCACTTTTTGTGTGGACATTCACACTGAACATTAATGTTATCAAAACTTATGTAAACACAAAATGAGAGATTTCCTGAATGGTCCACTATGTCATGTCATGTTAGACATGAAGTTGTGCGGGAGGGCTGGCTGAAAACCACTCTACCTGTACACACTCATGTTTATTTTCCAGTAAAACAACTCAACCTCAGCCCTGAAAAGACATTTCCTGCAAGGCCAAAGTATTTTTCTTGCCCTTTTCCAATGCTTATATTTCCCATGCAGGAAGAGTATTTAACTCCAAACTCTAATGCACAAGCACCTTTTGATTATGCCAACAAAGTACAGTTTCAGTTTTACCCACTTGAATTGCGGGCTCATTCATTGCAATGCATTATAAAAGAGCACTTTCTCTAATGTGTTGTGAATGGACTATAAATCCTTTATGAATAGATATGCATAATTCATGAAATACCAATTTCTACCTTGAGCTTTTTTTTGGTTACATAATGTGGACTGCACACGGTACCATGTTTGTTTTTTTCCCTTCTCAGTAATGCGCATGTGTTTTTAATCTAATTGGATGAAAGTGCTGCGTTTATAGGGTGGCATTAATTAAAATATCTCATTAGTTGTAGATTGTAAACATATTTGCAGTTGTTCACAATGACCTGTATTGGTAAATTCTTTCTAACAGCACATCACATCTTCTAAAAAACTATTCTTGGCTGCTCATATAAAAGTATTCAGGTTTACATGCTAAATGTGAGCAGCCGGTTCTTGTTACTCACTATAAACAGCGGACAATTTCCTGCCTAAATTCAACAACAACATATCAAGCCACTTTTGGATTTCAACACATGATGGTCCTCACAAACTATTTTTGTTCTGGGCAGACTTCAACACAATATCTTTATGTCTTCATTAAATGATAAATCTTTTTTCAGTGAAACAAATATATTTTTGTGCATTCAACATCATTTAAGAGGGGCTTAGCTTTCATATGAGCCATTTCTGAAACCAATTGAATAATTAAAAGTCAGGTTATTAGTAGGGCTGTCAAGATTATCGCGTTAACGGGCGTTAATTAATTTTTTAAATTAATCATGTTAAAATATTTGACGCAAATAACGCAGATGCCCCGCTCAGACAGATTTAAATGACAGTACAGTGAAACGCTCACTTGTTGTGTTTTATGTTTTGCCGCCCTCTGCTGGCGCTTGGGTGCGACTGATTTTATAGGCTTCAGCACCCATGAGCATTGTGTAAATAATTATTGACATCAACAATGGCGGGCTACTAGTTTATTTTTTGATTGAAAATTTTACAAATTTTATTAAAACGAAAATATTAAGAGGGGTTTTAATATAAATTTTCTATAACTTGTACTAACATTTTTCTTTTAAGAACTTTCTATCCATGGATCGCTTTAACATTAATAATGGTAATGCCATCTTGTTGATTTATTGTTATAATAAACAAATACAGTCCTTATGTATGGTATGTTGAATGTATATATCCATCTTGTGTCTTATCTTTCCATTCCAACAATAATTTACAGAAAAATATGGCATATTTTATAGATGGTTTGAATTGCCATTAATTGCGATCAATTAATTTTTAAGCTGTAATTAACTCGATTAAAAATTTTAATCGTTTGACGGCCATAGTTATTCGCAATTGTTTCTACAAAAGCGACAAGACTTTTGCCAGGGACTGTACTTCAAAGCAAAAAACAACTGAGGGAAGTGTTCAGTGGTCTATGAAACACAAAAATACATGCAATGGCTGGCTGAAAAGGGGGAAAAAACACAACTGGTCCATGACAGTAGGTCGCCAGGGATCAATATAATACTAACCTAAGCGGTTGGTAGGTCGACGGGGATCAACAGAATACTAATCTAAGCGGAGGGCAGACAGCCGATAAGACAACAAAATAAAGTTAGCAGGATTCTTTCTTCCCAAGCCAGCGGGATTTTTCCTTCCACCCTTCACTTGGATCGCCTGGGTTTAAATACCGTCTTGATGAGCTTGAATTGGCTGCAGTTACGACGTCGGGAACGCTCCCTCCGGAACAAAACACGATTTGACCAACATTGTGACAGCCGATGCCGACCAAACATGACGTAATGTCCAGGTTATAAAATCGCGCCAGCAGCCCTCCCCGCACAGAGAGTGCCAGTGGGCAACACGGGACAGGTGTGTGAAAGTGTCCAACCCGTGTCATTTTTCGGGACATCTCTACATGCATGAAAGCAATGACGCGAGTAAATCCTACGTCACCTTACATGGGAATTTCCCTGGATATGTGTGTGAAAAGGGCTTCAGACGTCTGATATGGATAACGATTGCTGCGCTCTGATTGGGCCTTCATCAGGCAGTAAGTTGTTTCAGCTAATAAATGTTTGCGTATGAATTTGTAATTAAGTTTAGAGCTACAGTTTTTAGAGCTATGTGTGAGCGATTTGCTATGAGATTTGTAAATCCGTTAGCATTTGTAGCATTCGTAGCATTTAGGATAGCGGACTTTTCTTATTGATCAGCCTAGATGGACGTTTGAACACCAATTGTTTTGTGTCAAGTGTTTTATTGTTAAAATGTATCTCGTTTTAAACAGAAGTGTACAAATGTGTATTACAGCTTTACAAATTGTCAAAAATGAAGGAAGTAAAAAGGGTTCAAAAAGCACAATTGCCTTGTTTGCTGTCTGTCAAGCTGAACAACTTCACGCTTAGTGAGGACAAAACACGTCATATTAATAAAGTTAAGTGAAAAATAAGATACTGTGAGGTACAATCAGGTACTGTTTATGCGACTGAAAAAAAAAAACATCAACTGAAGACAAAATTGCCAACGAGACTCCGGCGCTGTAAAGTCAAAATCGCCTAAGTTGAATATGTCATAACCCGGGGACTAATATAGAATATAATAGAATAGAATCCATTATTGTCACTGTAAACATACAATACCATTCAAAAGTTTGGGGTCTAAGCGACCCCAAACTTTTGAACTGTAGTGTACACAATGAAAAATCCCATATGATACACTATGGTTCAAAAGTTTGGGGTCGCTTAGATCCCAAACTTTTGAACGGTAGTGTAGTCAATAGAGGTGTGCGAAATTTCCGATTCTTAGATCATTCGCGATTCGGCCGTGGAAGATTTGAGAACGATTCACAAACTTCCAAATTCCAAATTGAAATATGTCAAGTAAAGTGGAAGTAAAACACACTCAGCGCACTGTGCGGTCTTCGGGACGCAATGAGAAACGGAGCGAGAGTAGCTAAACATCATGCTTGTCATTACCCGGCCCCTCGGCTAATGCCAATGCTCAACTCACGGCTCTAGCTCAACTCATGCCGCGAGATAAAAAAACAACAACAACATACCTGACTGCTGCCGACAGCTGCTACAAAGTACGTCCACATAATGTTACGGTAGATATCATATTTATATAGGACTATATGCACAATAGACTCGGTGGCGTAAGCAGCATATGTAAGAAAAGCTAGATGCGGGCGTTAGTAAACAGCCGCCATCTTAAAGCAGTAGACTTCCCTGCAAGGCTGTTGTAGCGAACCTTCCAAGTGAACCTAATTAACTTTTTATCTAAAATACTCCTAAATCGGTAAAAAATTGACTTGAATCTATCCTTAAAATAGTTTTAAAACCTTCACATGTCGAAAGTAGACAAAAGGGAAATTATGGAATAACAGGAGCGATTTTAACAACTTTAACGGTTGATTCACAACATTAAATTAATTGAATGTAGTTTAAACCTGCTGATACAGAATGGGGATTTGAGTATATTATGTATTGTTTTTAACTGTTAACTTGATACTGAAATAATTGTTTATTTAAGCCTTCAAGGCTTTTTTTTTTTTTTTTTTTTTTTTTACTGTTTTTGTAACTAATGTACAAAACAGCCTCTGAATCGTAATCGTAATCGAATCGTTAGGTGCCCAAAGATTCCCACCTCTAGTAGTCAACCACATTTACTGTTAAGAGACACAATGTGACAGCTCTTTTGGAACAGTCCTAACTGACTGCATTGACATTGTGGCTACGTAACCTGCATGTATATGTAAAGTATGCTTGATATTTCACTGTAGGTTATAGTACAACAGCATTAATCCTATTACATACTGTAAGTTGAAGCGTGTTTACTGTGTGGGGGATTTTGGAAGCATGATGAACCTATGCTTAGGACATCGGCTTTACATTTCTGAAGTTCAGAATTCGGATATACTGACCACCCTGTTCGCATGTTCTCCTCGCACATGTGTGGGTTTTGTATCGGTTACTCTGTTTCCTCCCACATTCAAAATAACATGCTTTTTGGGTTTACTAACGCCTCTTTAGTATCTATATTTGTGAATGTGAGCCTTTTTCGCCGTATGCTTGACCGGGTTTACCCCTGCTTCTTCCTCAAGGTTAACTTCGGTAGGCTCCAACTCTTGCAAGACCCCATTCAGGATTGGAATCGCAAGAGAAATTAAACTGGTAGACACGAGTGGACTGGCAATGGTCCCCTGTTTTGACTCTACAAAATGCTTTGGTTTCATGGGCAAGAGGATCTGCATTTGTATGAAGTACAATTGCACTGCGGTTTGAGGAGAAGCCACACACAACAATTGTTACACTGATATACAGGTAGATGTATGTTAATAATATATCCCTTCAAGTCTATGTTAAGTAGGGGTGTGACAAAATATCAAAATGGTGATATATCGTGATACTTTGTATCTCAAAAAGTTATCGATATGCTCCTGCCAAAAATCGAGATATCATTTTAAAAAGGTGTCAATGTTTAAAAAATAAATAAATAAAAATGAACCAACAAGTTGCTACCAAAATCTTCCATCATAATAGTGTTTCAATTAATGCTAAGGCTGCATTGACAGTGCTCGACGCCCAATCCATTTCGACTGAGAATGTTTGTTCATTCGAAACCAGAGCATTCACAGTCATTCCGTCCAATTTTCAGGGCATTTAAAGGTCACTTGCTGTTCATTTTAGGGCATTTACAGGTCATTTCCTGTTGAGTTTATGTAGGGTGACCAAACGTCGTCTTTTGCCCGGACAAGTCCTACTTTCACGTAGTGTCCTCGTGGTCCGGGCGGGTTTTATAAATTCATAAAAATGTCCGGTTTTTATGATTTTTCACGGGACCAATTTGAAGAGAATCCCTCCGACCGCTGGGTGGCAGCAGTTGACATGGCTCCTACAAGAATGGAGGGAAGTAGTAGTTCTTCTTGTTTTTGTTGGCAGTTTACCCCTATCATGAGGCATTACCGCCATCTACTGGGTTGACGATTTGGCCACAATGCCTGAAGTTTTTTTTTTCTTTTAAATGATAAATACGTATATAATGGCAACTGTTGACTTCTGTCGGAGCTTTGACTGTAAAATCACGTTTGGTGTCACATCGGTGCGCTGCCGATGATTGTAAACTTTTATAGCAAAGTTTGATTTTTGCCTCAACTAGCTATCAGTAAGCTAAACCGCGCTAGGCATTATGGGAAACGTAGTTTTGAACTGCTACATTTGGAAACATGCTGATTGAATAGTTTGTCAGTTTATTTCGGTTTTTGTTTGTGTGCAATCTAGAACATTGAATGAGAACATCAATTGAATGGGAATAACAATTTGTCAAGGACAATTGTCGTGATAGTAGTTTATAAAAATGTTTAGTTGTCACATAGCCTACTGTGTGTATGTGTATTGACTGGACTACATTTCTATGGGTCTGCATTATATATATATATATATATATATATATATATATATATATATATATATATATATACATACTTTTTCTTTTTAAATCATTATTTATTTTCTTTTCAAACTATTAAAGTGATATAGGCATCTTTGAGTGAACTTCGAGTAAAATCCAAGTATCTTGAGGCCGGGCTGAGGCTGGGCTGAGTGTCCTCTTTTTTAGAAATCAAAATATGGTCACCCTAGTTTATGTCACTACCCATTCATTTGGGTGATTCCCAGGTCGCTTCCTGTTCTGTAACTCAAAATAAACTGGAAGTGACCCATGAAATACCCCAAAATCAACAGGAAGTAACTGAAAATCAACAGGTAAATGACCTTAAATGGCCCAAAATTACCACATTGCCTGGCATTGGCTTTCACTGACAGCCATAGACGTTCAATCCGTTTGAAGTGGGAGGGATGGCAGCGAATGAACGAATGTTCATTCGCTGCCACCCTCCCAGTTCAAATGGATTGGACGTCTACTAGTGATAAACTCATTCCAATTCATAGCAGAAGCTTGTTTTTCTGTTAATTAGTTGTTTGTAGAATATCCTAGAATGACCTATAATCGTTGTATCGCCATATCGTCAGATCATCGATATTGTAAGCTTTGTATCGCAAATCGTATCGTATCGTGAGGTAACAAGAGGTTCCCACTCCTAATGTTAAGCATCAACAAAATGCATTTAATTGACCAAATATGTACAGTACATGTTCAACACCACAATCCCCAACAGTCTTTTTCATTCTAAAGACCAACATCTGAAATTGCCAGTAAATCAAGGGCACCATCTACTGGTCAAATTATCACAGAAACAATGCAACTGTCAAGACTACCACACACTGGAACGGCCACTACTATTGAAAGAAAAACCTCAACACTGCGCTTAAAATTAATGCTTCAATTTACTGCTGTTTTAAATGTAATTCAGTCATGTCTTTTAATTACACACAATTGCCATTCAAAATCAGATACACCCTGGACTGGTCGCAAACTAATCACAGGATACATACATAGAAAAATAAACCTTCACATTCATATTCACTCCTTTGGACAGTTATTTCATCAGCCAAACAATAAACATAATGTATCTTGACCTAACAAACAAGTTTTTGGAATGCATGTGGAAACTGGGGAAACCCCACATAAGCATGGGGAAACTCATGCACAGGATGTTGTGAATCAAGGCTCAGCTAAACTCCAAGTTATTTTTATCCAACTTTACGTGCAAACACAGCTGTAGCAAAGTGCTGTGCATAAATACAACATAAGACAACGTGACATAATTTAGACGCAAAAAGGTTAACATTATAATGAAAAAATAAATAACTAAGAGAACAAGCAAACAGATAAGTAAACAAACAAATAACCCCCCTCCCCTGTTGACCGAAAATGTCATTGCATGTAATTGACTTTCCAACCCAGTATACAAATTTAAAATTGGCTTTGCCGGTTAAAATGTCATCTATAAAAGTTGTAAGGCAATAAAACAACAAAAATAAATGAAATGAAAAAAATTTTTTATAATGGGTTATTAGGTGTGTCAAATGATTAAAATTTTTAATTGAGTTAATTACATCTTAAAAAATTAATTAATCATAATTAATCGCAATTAATCACAATTCAAACCATCTATAAAATATGCCATATTTTTCTGTAAATTATTGTTGGAATGGAAAGATAAGACGCAAGATGGATATATGCATTCAACATACGGTATATAAGTACTGTATTTCTTTATTATAACAATAAATCAACAAGATGGCATTACCATTATTAACATTCTGTTAAAGCGATCCATGGATAGAAAGACTTGCAGTTCTTAAAAGATAAATGTTAGTACAAGTTATAGAAATTTTATATTAAAACCCCTCTTCATGTTTTCGTTTGAATAAAATTTGTAAAATTTTCAATCAAAAAATAAACTAGTCGCCCGCCATTGTTGATGTCAGTAATTACACAATGCTCATGGGTGCTGAAGCCTATAAAATCAGTCGCACCCAAGCACCATTAGAGGGCGCCAAAACTTCAAAAAACACAACAAGTACACATTTGACTGTGCTGTCATTTTAATCTGTTTGAGCGGGGCATTTGTGCGTTAATTGTGTTAAATATTTTAACGTGATGAATTTAAAAAAAATAATTACCGCCCGTTAACACGATCATTTTGACAGCCCTAGTTAAAATCCATTTTCGAACAGATCATGTGACTAGTACCTTAGAGACTTCATTTGCTTTGCTTAGCCAAAACCACCTCAAGACAGAAGAATTAAGATGGATTTATGTAATTTTTTTCAAACCTAAGCTTTCAAAAGTGACAACAACTACTGAGCGAGAACCAAGGATTGAAGATGTGGACCATGCAACGCTGGAAAGCACTGCCAAAGTGGTGAGCGGAGTTTCCGTTTGTCCCGCTAAAGACGCTAATTGTACAACAAAGCCACAACCGGGTGTACCATATTCAATAGGCGACGTCTTTGGCCAAAAACATAACTGTCCTAAGCATCCTGATTTAGAATTCCCCTTAAAAAAAGGATCGGAAACAAAAAAACAAACGCTCATTTTCAATGTATGATTATAAATATTCCTGGCTGAAATATTATATTAAATAATATCAAAAAGGATGCAGTCTCCTGTTTTGTCTTTCGCCATTATCAAACTCACCACGGTGAGGATTCGTTTCGCAAGGGTGTGTGAGTGACTGGAGAAACTAGGCAATAAATTGGATATTTCTGGGGAACGCAAAAATTGGCATCTACTTCTCCACTGAAAAACGCAAGCGCACACATAACTGGGATGCCTGTATTTACGAGCATGGGCTAAGCCCCCCTGAGCGTATATGTTGTAAGTGAATTGTATTGCTGACATTGCGTTTCAGGGTCATCAACATGTTTTGCCCCCCCCCCCTTTGAGTTTGTTTATTTATTAATTTCACAGGGCTCCGAGTGGCCAAGCAATCACAAGTCAACGATCCCTTCCTTGCATGCCAATAAGAAACGATATTAACAGATCTAAAATAGTCAAATAAGTTCAAAATGCAGATCATTGAATCAAGAAATCGTCAGAGAGCTCCAGTCAATTCGCGCTGAAAACGAGAAACTCAAGCAGGCGGTCGAGGAGAGAGATGTTCGCATCAAGAGGCTGGAAATTTTGGCTGACGATCTCGGCCAGTGCCAACGCGCAAATGAGCTCATCATTTCTGGACGCTGAGCTCAGGTGACACAGTGGCGGGTATTACGTTCTTGGAGAAATATGTCTGCGAGGGAACAATGTAGCGCAGGTCAACCGTTGCAAATACTGTAAATTAACGAAGCCCGCCGTGTGTTTTCACTGGTGTCATCTTCGGAGTTGTCCTGCCCTGAGAAAGTGATATCTGTGGGTGATTCCGGAGTCATGTTATAAAAGTGTTGCCATTAGCATGGGGAACAAGCGCTGGGCAATCCTTGCAATTTTTTCCCCCCAATATTTTCTCTCCCTCCGCATCGTAGTCCACGGGGAAACCAAAATGTTGCCACACCACAGATTTGAAAGAAGCCGGTGCTTTCTCAAAATTCGGTCTCTCCACTCCTCCGCTCGCCATAGCTATTTGTTTTCTTTCTTGTTTCACTTTCACTTCGTTCGTAAGCGAGAGAGGGCGTTACTCGGCTTCTATTACACAGGTGCTTGACAGCGATCCGACATTTACTTGCGGGGCGGGAATTTTTCCACAGCGGTGCTTCACGTCCCACACAGAGCTCGACCAATTCATTCCACAAGCGTTCGGAATACATTAATTGCAAAACCGATTAGGCGCGATTCATAAAGGCGTATTGAACCGTACAGGGCGAATCGTACGGTTCGGCTTTGAACCGCAAACCGTTGCACCGCTAGTCATCAGTGATTTTCATTACGGTGTATGTTCTTTTTTATCAGCATGCTAGGACGGGCCCATTGACTTGCGCTAGCTTAGCCACTCCGGAGCCCTGAAACTAATAAATGATCACTAACTACACGGAATTTGTTGAAATCAACTCCATCGACTAATTGAACCCCCGCAAACTCGAAGATTAAGCCTAATGTTAAAAATTCTGAACTTCCCCTTTAAGTAAAGTGTCACAAAGTGCTAAATAAATTAAGTGTACCCACATTACACTTACAGAAGATTGAATGACTCTGGGTAACATTTAGAAGGATAACTGTGAATGCTCTAAATAGTAACGGTGTTGCTTTAAAGCCCCGCACTAAAATAAAGTAATTTAATAGTAATATAATAAGTCAGTAGGAGGGTTAATTATACAGGTCCTCCCTGTTATGATGAAAAAAGTTTAAGGGTAAACTTTTGGATCGATTTCCCATTTTGGGTGAATTCATGCTGTTTGTGTCGCAGTGAAAAATGCGATGTTGCATCTCCAGGGTATCCCATGACTATCAGCAGCAGTATTAAATTGACGTGGCAAAGGCCCACACCCCTTTGGATGTTTACAGCCAAAGTCTGTGTCATTCCCCAAGCATGTGAGACCACTGCAGACACACTTCCGCTTTATTTCTCTGCTGCTTGACTGCTACATTCCATGCTATGTGTATATGTCACGAATGCTTGTTCAGTTAGCTACTGTTTTTATCACCAATAACAGTTAATTGTTCTAAAATATTAGTCGTTCTTTGGGACTGTCTAATATGTGACAGCAAAAGTAATGAGGCAGTCATTTTCACGGTGTCTAAGGCAGGGGTCGGCAAACCTTTAACACTCAAAGGGCCATTCAGACCCGGCTTCCATAGAAAAGACAATACTGGGAGCTACACAAAATTTTTAATATTTGAGCGGACATATTTTGAGAAATTTGACACAGTTGCACTTTGTTTCTGTTGATTCATTTAGTGCGGAAAGTTACCTCAAGGTCTGAAGTATGCTCAAAAGGTTAGTTCCTTTAAATCAGGAATAAAAACGCTTTAGTTTATCACAGTTTATTAATAACTGTCTATGGCGGAAAACACAGACATGGCTGAAAAAGCAGTTTCTGCTCTTGCACCCCTCTTTAAACTAAACTGCTGTATTTTAAGCCAAAAGGACTGTTGTGTTTGATATAACAGTATGTCTATATGCTGCCATAGCAGATTCATGGCCCATTAAGCCCCCGAACTATTTTTAATTTGTCCGTTTTACCCTAGAAACCCCCTTTTACAAACATCACGTAACTGCTTTGGTTTCAGTCCAGCCATTAAAAGAAGTAATCGTATTTATTATTCGAAATGTCTGCCATTTATAGCTTGGAATCATTAACTGATGTCTAATATTTAGTTTAAAAAAAAAAAAAAACTACTTTAAAAAAATTATTCACTGGCATATTTTAAACGTTTAAACAAATTACGTCACAATGAAAAAATTAGCGTCTGTAAATAAGTCATGGATATCTACCTCATAACTATCACTTAATTGCATTTTTTTCGTTACTGCCTCATTTCCCCCAATGTTTTACACGATGAATAATCGACACAAATAAAGAAAAAAAAAAAAAAAAAAACGTTTAAAATGGTTTATATTTGAAAATGAACATTTCGACCACTCCTTGATATCTGCGATTTCTGCATCGCGCCCCTTGTTATAGTACCATGTCTCACCCATAAAATCCTCCAAAAATCCGGCTGTGGCCATTCACAGCTGTGTCTTGACACTCGGTGATACATGCTTACATGGAGTTTTTGGATCAAAAAGAGGTAGGTACGCGATAATATGTTGTGAAAATCGTGGCGTCTTTAATTATTATTATAGATCTCACCTCCAGTTAGGGGTTTTCTGTTTAATTTTTTTAAAATGCCCTCCTGTTTAAAATTGTTCTTCCCCCAGAAAACTGAGATTTTAAGCTTTCCAATGATGTATCACACATGCATATAGGCTATAGGACAATTTTGAAATTTGGCCAAACTGGGGGGTCCCTATATATGGCTAGGTTCATACTACAGTTCTTAATGCACGAATCCGATTTTTGGGGTATTTCAGACTCGAGTCAGGCAATAACTTGACGGTCTGAACGTGACAAGTCGCATAGAAGTGGACCATTTCAAATCCGATCCGAGTCACTTTCGTATGTGGTTCAAATCCAATCTGGGCCACATTTTTTCAGGATTTAAAAAAAAATGTATTTATTTTTTGGTTTGAAGTGAAGTTTTTTTTTTTTTTTTTTGATTGAAGCAACTTTTTTGATTGAAGTAATGTTGATTTGTGTTTGGGCCACATTTTGGCTAGAACATTTTTGTCTTAATTATTCAATCAAAAAATAAGTTAAGCTTCAAAAAATATATATTTTTAAAAAGAAAAATTACTTCGATCGAAAAAAAACATTTCAATCATAGAAAAAGTTTTTTAATGCGAAAAAAATATTTGAGATTGAAAAATTTGCTTTTAACACTTAATTAATTTTTCTTTGATTGAAGCAATCCTTTTTTTTGTGTGTGTTTGGGCCATATTAAGGGTAGGACATTTGTGTCTCAGTCATTCAATCCCTCAAAAAGTTGCTTCGATTAAAAAAAAAAAAAAAAATAATAATCAAAGAAAAAAATCATTAAAAAAAATAAAATTGCGCTCCGCTAATATTTTTTTTAAAATGAAAATTATATGCAAAGCAAATGACTTTCTAAGTTTCTAGTCACATGCTAGACACATCTGTTCAAAAAATAATTTTGACCCATTATAAAAATATATTTTTTGTTCATTTCATTCACTTTTGTTGCAGTTTTATTGCTTTACAATTTTTATATATACCTGTATCGGAAAGTCAATTACATGCAATGACACTCTTCAGCCACCAGGGGGGCCTGGCCCCCCCTTAAAATCTGCTTATGGTGCACATGCGTGATACTTGAACGGACTCAATGGACAAAGGCAGTCTTAACGGGCACACACAAAAAAAACAGATATGGCAAAAAATTTGTGCATCAAGACCTGTAGTATGAACCTAGCCACAAATTTCAACCTATTTGCTTTTTATTCATTTATTGCTTTATTCCCATTTCTGATTTCAGTTATTAGTTGTTGTTTTTTTTAAAAACTCTATTCGTAATTTAATGTGATTTTTATGTATAATTTTATTTTGTGGATTTTCATGGGATGTCAAGCACTCTGAATTACCTTGTGTTGAATTGTGCCATACAAATTTACAGTATTTGACTTGCCTTGCCTAAAACTGCTGGTTGAAATAAAAATGTCACCCTTGTTTATGGAGAATTCCTTTTCACAGACATACAGTAGCTACTAAATTTTACTGTTGCTAACTGACTTCAGGTGTTAGTTTTTCCTCTGCAGGTTAAAGAGAATGAAAATGTGACTGAAATCAAATGTTAGACCACCTCCGCTTTCTGTACACAGGTCAACCTTTTTCAGGGTTATGCGAGCTACAGCTTTTTGCCCACTAACAAAATTAAGAAAATTGTATAACAATTGCCTCAACTTGACAACATTTTTTATGGATAATTATGGCGTTAATTTGGAAAAATGAAATGTAAGCTATTGCTGCATAGGGGAACCCTCAAAAGTCTATTTATCTAAGAATAATAGTCTCTTTCGCACTAGCGCTTGAGGCCTAAAAATACACTTCTACACCCCACACACACATTGTAAATGAATACTTAAATACAGTGACACACCCACTTGATGCTAAATGTATTGGCCTGTATGGGTTCCTTTATGGGACACCCAACTAGTGATGACATACGGCCGTCTCACTCACACAGAAGAACGGCACACACACAGTCCAGAAGGGACGGGAGCAGGTGGCAAGCCAGAAGTATACTCCAGTTCAAGCTGGGTATTTTTAACAGCAAGAGTAAGGGCAGTCACCTCCAAACAGCCACAAAAATTCTGAGAATAGGTGTGGGAATCTGTTTGTTTGTGTATGTGCGCATAAGTAAGAAAGAAGTACAGTGGGAAGAAATATGGACTGTACAATTGTATGAAATTAAAGACTGCCGAGTCCACCCATTCTACAGAGACCATGTTATCATAATTTGGCAGCCTCAAAAGCACACACACAGACACGTGCACCCCATTTCTCACACACAGAAAAGCAGGCTTTAAGGAATTTGACGCTACATATAATCGTGGTAATGTTTTTCTGAGGCGGAAGTCCAGGAATCCATCGCAGACCAGGCACATGCATGCTAACACGTGCATAAAAGATGGTATGGTGCTATCATGGTCATTTACGACAACAAAAAAGTAATTGTGATGTTTCATCGTGCTACAATGCTGTATTGTGTGAAAACGGACATGTGAGTGTGTGACTCCGCCTGCAAAACTGACTTGACACATTGTCAATATAGACTTCATAAAACTTCACCATAGCAGTGAGTGGGTGTGTTTGGGTGTCATTCCAAAGTAAAGCCACCAGACAGACAGACGACAGATCGAACCCTGGATAGTAACCTACACCAGTACTTCCTTTTTACCCCTTGACCCCACGGGACATGATTAATAGCCATCACTGGAGTGCTTTTTTTTCACCACTGTATGGACACTACCACTGTCCATAGCCATGTCACAGTAGGCCACTGGAACCCAAAATGTTGAAAGCGCCATATTGGACCAAAAAAAACAAAAAAAACAACAACTATGTTTGGAGCCGGAAAAAAAAATGAAAGCCTTATATACTAGTACACCAAATACAGAGCTGCATTGATTAATCGATTAACTCGAATACCGTAATTTTCGGACTATAAGCCGCTACTTTTTTTCCTTCATTTTGAATCCTGCGGCTTATAGTCCAGTGCAGCTTATTTGTTGATTTATTTGGGTTCCTCTGGCAATTATGTCACTAACTCCATTTATGTCCAGCTTGGATATTTTACATCCATTCAAAAGTGAGATAATTTGCCAGATAACACTAAATGACATCTGTTATAAGCATTCATTAATGCCCATGACAGAGTCCTGTCAAACTTATAATGGTCAAATGACAGTCTTATGGTGCCACTGTCAAATAAAGTGTTACCAAATACCATGATTAGTAGAGATGTCCCGATCGATCGGGTCCGATCACGTCATTTTCAAAGTATCGGAATCGACATAAAAATATCGGCCATGCCTTTTTTTTAATATATACAGTGGGGAGAACAAGTATTTGATACACAAATACTTGTTACACTTATCCAGAGTCTTTAGTTTAGGCTTAAGGTAGGGTTAGCAAATTTATTTCAGTAACGGCGGTTATTAATTTATTAAAAATGTATCACGTTAAAATATTTAATGCAATTAATGCATGCGCTGCACGACCCACTCACACATTGTCGCGCTCCATCTGTAATGGCGCCGTCATGTCAATATAGAGAGCCAAAAAGCAGCGTAAAATGAGTAGAGTGAATTTTGGCAGCCTTTGGAGCCTTGTTTTAATTGGCTAAAGCCTCACAAACTCTCTCCCTATATTTAGAAGTATCATGGGAAGCCATGTGGGGAGGCAAGGTAGCAATTGGTCTTTATCTTAACACCTTGAGTCATAGCCCATCGCAGAGAAGATATATGAATTGGTAGCACTACGCACAGTCGTGGTTTCAGTTGTCATGGTTCCACTTCCCATCATGCATTGGGCATGGCCTTCAGTATCATTTACTGAAAGCTCAACAAATACAATAGATGGGAATATTTAGTCACAATATACAAAGTCACAAGTCTTTCTATCCGTGGATCCCTCTCACAGAAAGAATGTTAATAATGTAAATGCCATCTTGAGGATTTATTGTCATAATAAACAAATACAGTACTTATGTAGTGTATGTTGAATGTATATATTCGTCCGAGTTTTATTCATTTTTTTCTTAATGCATTGCCAAAATGTATATGATCGGGAGAAATTATCGGGAATGATTGGAATTGAATCGGGAGCAAAAAAAAGCAATAGGATCGGGAAATATCGGGATAGGCAGATACTCAAACTAAAACGATCGGATCGGGAGCAAAAAAACATGATCGGAACAACCCTAATAATTAGCAATTAATAAAACAACTGTAACAGTAACTGAAGAAATAATTAGCACAGAACATGAATTTTGATTGTTATTTACATCTGTAGTGCTGCAATGTATGCTAGGAGGCATGTTGGACAACAACAGTGTTGACAGCAGGTGGCAGCAGAGGTTGACTGTCTCCCCCAAGGGAGCAGTAATGACCAACTGAAGCTTCTTGAAGCCAATTGGTTCAAAGCTTCATGGTGGTTTATTTGGTAATATGACAGTCTTATGATGCCGCTGTCAAATAAAGTGTTACCGCTTAATATCTATTGGTGTAAATATCCCTTAATACAGTGAGGACACCTGCGGCTTTTAGTCCAGTGCAGCTTATTTATGAACAAATGCTGCTTTCGTGATAGATTTGGTGGGTAGCGGCTTATAGTCAGGTGTAACTTATAGTGCGAAAACTACAGTAATTTGATGAGAAAAAAAGCTCTGAATAAAATTTTGTTGCATCAAGGATTGGTTTAATTAGATTGGTGTTGTCAAAGCTTGTTTTGAAAGTGTTTGCATTTAGTTTTATTGATTTGGGTGGATACACTGCCCTCTGGTGGCAACAGTCAATATTATAAAACTCATCTAATATGGCTGGATCCAGCTGCTCCCTGTTAAGACCAACATAAGGTTGTAAGTTTTGTTTGAGCTATTTTGATTGTTTATGCATTCATATTTAGTTTAGAGGTACCTTTAGCAGTTTTTCGTTGGAATACAATGTGTTTGAACAATTTGTTAAGAGCATTTAAAAAAAAAATAGTTAGCATTTTTTTAGCATTTAAGCTAGCGTACTTTTGCAATACAAGTTAGCCAATTGTTCTTTTGTTGTACTTCAATCGTCATTTTTTTTCAGACCGTTTTTCAGACCGTTTGAGGCAAAGTATTTTAATTAATTTTGAAATGCATTTATTGCTCTTGTGAAATAAAGGTGCAATTCTGCATAGTTTGAAAAAGACCCTCAGGAATTTTATTTTGTATTCGCATTTAATGCTCTTTTGAAAGCGCAATCTTAGCAAGCATTTGCATAACATCTCCTAAAATTGATTCTGCAATACATTAAATGTTCCTAATCCGATTACTCGAACTAACTGATAGATTAATCGATTACTTAAATCATCGATAGCTGCAGCTTGATACAAATACATAATGAGCCTCGATGATTAAATGTTTATTTCAATCCTATAGAGAATGACGCACCATGTGACTACTCTGTTGTACTACGCCGCTACAAGTTTAACTTCATTACAATATTAATTTGAAGAAGGTTTGTGTCATGTTTGTCCATCTACAGAAACTATATTAAAACAAAAAATATATTTCCTCCCCCATCTTTTTCTGTTATCATACATTTTTGAAATGGCTCCAGGAAGTCACTAGGGCAGCGCTAAAGAGCCGCATGCGGCTCCAAAGCCTCGGGTTGCTGACCACTGCATTTACATTTACAGTGGGTCAACCGCTCAGCCCAAATTCAGAAATCACACTTCATTACGTAGTGGGACAGCATTTAAACAACCCTACACATCAACATTGTAACCTGAAGAATACATGCAACCCGAGTCGTTACAGTATTTTATTTTTTTAAGCAAAGTATTTTAACGTGAATTTCGACTTAAACGGTCAAATCCGACTTCCGCGGAAATTCAGGTTATGTCCCTGGCATTATAACGGAACTGGTTAGTAACTCGAGGACTCCCTGTATATATCAAAAAGGTTTTCAACCCGTTTTGGGGTTTTGAGTGCCTTTCCCAGCTGAATTTGGGTGACAAACAGGGTACACGTTACAGTGATAGAGCACATACTCTATTGAGAAACCACCATTTATATTCTCATTCAAAACTATGGCCAAATCAAGATTTTTTTAACACGACAATCAGGTTTTGGGAATGTGGGAAACACCTGGGGCCAGAGGCGTCACGTCCCATTAGGCAAACCAGGCAATTGCCTAGGGCCCCCAGCCAGCAGAGGCCCCCATAGGGCCAACAGATTTAGCACACACAGCTTTACTGCACTGTCGCAGCGTCAAGTGCGACAGTGCCAGTGAAAGCCTTGTGTCTGAGTTCCATGATGGGGCCCCTTCAATCGCTCTACACTCCCCGCCCTCCCTCATGTGACGTCAGAGTGAGAGTGAGCGGCGATTTTTTTTTTTTTTTTTAATTGGCGTACATCCAAAATGAAGAGAAGTTATCCTTCTGGAAGCGACAAAAGAAAGAAAAAAAAGCAGAAGAGGAGAAAAGGAAGCAAGACAGTGGTGAGTGTATTATGTTACTGTAGTTTTATGTCCTAATGTAGTAGAAGCCGGACACTTTGAGTGTCCTAAAAAGCGCTCTATGAGATCGAGGCGTTATTATACTTTTATTAAATATGCTATTGCTACAAGTCCAACTGTCCCCCTTACTTGCACACGCTCGAAGGGCCCCATGTTGCTTGTCGCCTGGGGCCCCCGGAGACACCTTGCTACGCCTTTGCCTGGGGCGAACACACACAAGCATGAGGAGAACATTTTAGAATTTAGGACATTCTGTTTCAAACTCCAGACCATGGAATTATGAGTGGAATGTATACGTATACACTAGACATGTGCCTATTACTGTTTTCAAGGTATACCGTGGTATGAAAACGTCAAGGTTTTAAAACCGCAAAAAATTTCCGTCATACCGTTTGCAGCTGCAAAGCTAAACCCTCCCCCACTGGTTGTTGCTCAGTGTCAGTGAGTCAGCTGTGCTACACGATGGCTGGGGGAGGTGGAACTCCTGATCTTTTCTCCCCCCTTTGAAGAAAACGAAATCGCTTGTATTGCAGCTCGACACAAAAAAAGATGTCTGCCGAGTTATCTTTTGAGATTTCAACTTTTATTTGATGTTTCTTAGTTGCGTCTGCAAGTTCACAACTGCTCTCTCCTCTCTCTCTCCTCTCAACACACGAGTTGCGTTTTTGTGCCCTCAGAAATTTCAGTCTCACAAACGATACTTCAATTGCAATGCGGAACACAAAAGAATTTAACAGAACACAAGTATGGGAATACTTCGGCTATAGAAAAGTTACAGACGGCCGCGGCCTAGAGGAGGAGGGCCAACCGACATGTAAATCATGTTTGCGGAGGGTGGCTGCTGAGAAGGCAATATCTCCAAGATGATTTCACATTTATACAAAATTAAAGGTTAGTAAACACTGTCATGAAGGTTTCCCACCAGCTACCAGAGTTAAATCCAGCATGTTTAGTGTGTCTAGCGGTTGTAAAACGTGTTTTTTTTTTTTACTCTCTAGCAACTGTCTGTGTTGAGACAGAGAGTGTGTGTATAATGCAAAGATGATACAAGTCATACACACGTGCTTTTTATGAAAAATAATTTAATTATTTTTGTTGTCATGGTAATAATGTTGAGGTGTGGCTGTGGCTTAAAGCTCACCTAAAGGACTGCATTTATTTTAATTTTATTTAGAATATATATATTTCATTTTAACTTAGCATTATACTTATGTTCCAATTTGCTAATATGTTTTGAAAAATAAAAATCTTTTTCAATGGAAAAAAGTTTTTTTTAAACCCAGATATCTCAAAGTGACACATTTTAGAGCTGTAATTGCAATATGATATTTTGACTTAAGGTTATCATACCATCAGAATATCATACCGGCAAATGCCTATATTGCAATCTACAGCTACTTTGGTACAAGTTCCCTTTCACTGGGTGAGCTTTGCTGGCGTTAATGTTTTATTTTATTGCCTGTGCTGCAGGCAAATTATTGCTCGGGAAAGAGCTTTTGGACTCTTTTCTGTACAGTTCTTTATCGTGATATTTGTAAAGTCGATGTTGCTGTTGTAGAAATACAGTGGTGCATTAACATAGAAATCTATCTTCAGTGATGAAACTCAAAACACTCATGACTCAAATACTCTTTTTAGATCGAAATGAATGAAAATACAGTTAACATGTTCCAGCCACAGACCCTAACATTATAATGACTATTGAGCAGGAAAAATAATTTTGTATTTTATCAAGAGTAAAAGTATTTCAATAAATAGAATGTGAGAAACACTCGTCACTTTTTTGTTGCTTCAGCTCAATGGACATTGTACTGCTCCTTCTAGAATGTACACCTTGGAGTTAGTATTATGAGGACAACATTTTGAAAGGTTTAGGGAAATCCACATTTCCAAGTAGTTCAACAGCATGTTTTTGAATATGAGACTAAGCAGGGATTTCTTTGAAAGGAATAAAATTAATTGTAACGTGCCAGGCAGCACTGTTCTTCACCTATACTCACCTCGGCAAGCAGCAGGATCTCAGGGAGTACCTCAGGGTCTGTCTTTATAGCTGTCCCTTTGTTCTCATCCTGGTGGTCCTTAATCCTTCTACTGGCCAGGCTGTGAATGCAGCCCATGCTCGCAGCTTTTGTGGCCCTAATCAATAATTCTGTTACCCTCTGAAGTATAACTGAAGAGAACCTTTCAAAGATTCATGTCCAAGTCCACTTCCCCAACATGATCCAACCTTCCGCTGACTCCTACTTTTCTTATTGCTTCTCCTCTTACTACTCCTTCTGTCAACTGCTACTTTTTCTCCCCTTCTCCTCTCACACTCATCCCATTCCTCTCACAGTCCGACTTTCCTCACTCTCAAAGCATGCGGGCGAACACTCAGCACCTCCCTTCTCCCATTCCACTTGCCAGCACCTTCCTCCGTTTCTGAAAACTCTCAATGAAGAAGCTCTCTGCTACACTCACGCAGGGACCCTCCTGTCATCCGCCCTCCTGCTCCATCGAGATCCTCTTGCTGTTTCTGCATTGGGGAGACGGGGGCAGCTGTTTATGGCCCTTCCTCTTCTCCTGTTGGCTTTACTTCAAGCCCTCTCACTCTTGCAGTCAAAACCGCTTTCAAGCCGACCGCCCCATCAAGATTTTCTAGTGTGCACAACACATTGCAGGATCAAGCCATCTTTGGGCTATTTTCATTTCACGGAGAAGAGTACTTGACTTGATTATAGTACACAACCGTTGAGCTGTATATGAAATTTTGAAACCTTGGGGTAGATAAAGGAAAAATAATTAGGATGTTTTGAAGGTTATGTGTATTATGGTGTTTTCCAGTTTAACAAAACTGCTCTGTAGTGTGCAAATATTTTGCCTTCCTCCTAGTAATCATGTAAGAGTAGCTCAATAATTTAAGAAATATTTTTTAAACTCAAGATTCAAATACTTTCAAAGGAACAAAACAATAAAAACTTTAAAATATAGATTTACAGAATTCACTTAATACTATAGATTTACTAAATGAGTGTGTGTGGGTGGGGGGGTATAATTTACCGTTTAAGCGCCAAATCGCAAAACAAGCAACATTGCTGACTTTTATCCCAATGATTGCAGATGTCTGCCATCTTTTGGTGCAAAGTAGCAACTACATAATGTACTATACTTTCAGCTCTGGTTTGTTAAGTCAGCTATGTTCTTGTCACCCTTATGAGACTTTGTCGCTTAAAGGGTTAAGTATGATTATTACAAGTATTATTACAGAGCCCCTAAGGTGACATGGAAGAAGAGACAGGGGGAAAAAAAAGTTGATGTAAAAAAAAAAAAAAAAAAAAAGTGCCCCTAAAGGCACCCGGAATTTTTTTTTTCTGTCAAAGCAGGAAAAAAAACATGGAAGTAAAAAAAAAAAGGTCAAAGCAAACAACTTATTTTTCCTATTGAAGCAAAAAAAAAATTTTTTTAATTCACATCGAAACAATTTTTTTTTTTTACATCAAAGCAAAAAAGAATATTAAAACAAAAAAACACGGAGCCTGCTTTCTCTGCATTTGCTGTCCATTCATCAGTAACCATGTAGCTGTCCGGAGTATAGCAATTGGTTGCCTATGAAGTCAACAAGGACCGCCAAATCACAGAAAATAAAAAATAGCTGAATTTTTTTGCGTCGATGCAAAAAGAAACATTTTTTTTTTGTTTGTTTCCATGCAAAATATATATATATGGCAGATATGTGGCTGTGGGTTTAGGCTCACATAAAGGACTGCATTTATTTAAATATATATGGCGAAAAACACGGACATGACTGAAAAAGCAGTTTCTGCTCTTGCACCCCTCTTTAAAATAAGCTGCTGTATTTGAAGCCAAAAGAACTGTTGTGTTTGATAGAACAATATGTCTATATGCTGCCATAGCAGATTCATGGCGCACTAAGCCTCCGAACTATTTTTAATTTGTCCGTTTTACCCTGAAAACCCCCATTTACAGACGTTGCGCAACCCATTTTGTTTCAACCTAGCCATAAAAAGAAGGTAAGTTATTATATTTGATTCAAAATGTCTGTCATTTTTAGCTTAGAATCATTAATTGATGTCAAACATTTGGTTTAAAAAACAAAAAAAAGACTTTAAAAAATTATTCACTCGCATATTTTAAACTTTTATACGAATTACGTCACAATGAAAAATTTGGTGTCTGTAAAAAAGTCACGGATATCTACCTCATAACTATCGCTTAATTGTATTTTTTATATCACTGTCGTATTTTCCCCGATGTTAAGATGATAAATAATCGATCCAAAAAAAAAAAAAAAGGAAAAATAACGTTTAAAAGGGTAACTATATAAAAAAGAAAATCTTAACCACTCCTTGTTGTCTGCGATTTCTGCATCGCGACACTTGTTATATAACCATGTTTCACCCATAAAATAAAAAAAAAAATCCGGTTGCGACCATTCACAGCTGTGTCTTGACACTCGGTGATACATGCTACATGGAGTTTTTGGATCGAAACAAGGTAAGTATGCTATAATGTGTCGTTAAAATCGTGGCGTCTTTAATTCTGCTCTAGTGTGCTCTTGCCTATAATTAGGGTTTTGCTGTTTAAAAAAAAAAAAATTTTTTTAAATGCCCTCCTGTTCAAAATTTTTGTTGCCCCAGAAAATTGAGATTTTAAGCTTTCCAATGATGTATCACACATGCATATAGGACAGTTTTGAAATTTGGCCAAATTGGGGGTCTCAGAGCAGAAATTCAAGTCACCTGAGTTGTTTTCCCCCATATATATTTTTTTTTTCGCCCTCAACTTTTTCTTATTTTACTTCTGTTTCATTTTTTTCCCCAGCACTTTTTTTTTTTTTAATGCTACGACAGAAAAAAAAATCTTCTGTGTCCCTTTCGGGGCACTTTTTTTTTCTCAACGTCAACTTTTTTTTCCCTCTCTGCCTTTTTTTCTTCTTCCATGTGCTCTTAAGGGCTTCGTACGTTATCAATGTCCTAAAGGGCCACACCGAAAAGAAAAAAAAGGACTGCCAAAGTATAGTTTTTAAAAAAATAAGTAAACATTAACAGCGTAAAGCTTAAATTCCTTTTCAGTATTTCCTATATAATTGAATAAGATAGCATTTCATTCCTTGAGTGTTTTTACATCGGTTTAAAAACACAACGCAGTTTTGTTTTCATGATACTCCGTCAATTGGAATGTAAACGGTAAATATATTTTTGCAGTAACATGTTTTTTATTTTATATCTGTATCAACCCCGTCATAATTGAGAGGTATAAAATTCAAATATAGTTTCTGGCCTTCTCCGTTCAGATTAGCATTAGGGGTGTGAAGATATATCGAAAAGGTGATATATTGCGATACTTTAACCCGAAAGGTTATCGATATGGTCCCACCAAGACTCGTTATATAACTTTAAAAAGGTGTCACTGTTTAAAATAAAAGAAACCAACAGGTTGCCACCAAAATTTTACATTAGAATAGTGTCCATAGCCCACTGGCTGCCATTAATGATGCTAGACATTCAATTAATTTTGACTGGATTGGACGTCTAGTACCGTCAATGGCACTGAAAGCAAAGTATTCACAGCCAGTCTTTTATGGGCATATACAGGTCACTTCCTGTCCATTTTAGGGCATTTACAGGTCACTTCCTTTTCATTTGGGGACATTCTTGAGCCACTTCCTTTTCAGTAACCCATAATCAACAGGAAGTGACCCGTAAATGCCCCAAAATCAACATGAAGTGACCCGTAAATGCTCCAAAAGGGATGTGAAGGGACTGAAAATCAACAGCAAATGAAGTCAAATGCCCCCAAATTAACTAGCATTGGTTGCCACTGATGTCCAATTTGTTGGAAGTGGGAGGCATGGCAGCAAATTCGGCTGCTACCCTCCCACTTCAAACGGATTGGAGGTCTACTAGTGATAAAGTCATTCCAACTCAAAGCAGAAGCTTGTTTTTCTGTTTATTAGTTCGTAGAATATCCTAGAATGATTTCCTGACCAATGTATCGATAATGGTTGTATCGCCACATCGTGAGATCATCATCATCGTGAGCCTTGTATCGCAAATTACATCGTTTCGTGAGGTACTAAGAGGTTCCGACCCTAAATTTGCATGTATTCCGATGCCTGCGTCGATTTTCGACGAGTGCTTCATTTTCCCCTCATGTCCCAAAAACATGGATTATTTGAGAGGTTAAGTGAAGACTCTAAACCAGGGGTGTCCAAACTTTTTGCAAAGGGGGCCAGATTTGGTGTGGTAAAAATGTGGGGGGCCGACCTTGGCTGACAACCTTTACATAGAACAATAAATTTAAGCAAATTTTAGCAAGCCATTCTGTCTGTCACATTTGCTTCATTATCTTTTTTAATTACCGTATTGGCCCTAAAATAAGACGGTGTGTTTGGCATTGAAATAAGACTGAAAAAGTGGGGGTCGTCTTATATTCGCGGTCTAGACGTTATAGTCATTCACGACGCTAGATGGCGCCGGATATCATTGAAGCGATGTTCTGTCATGACAGATCTTAGCTACTCTCAAGATTAACCAGTTTGCATTATTTTATCGCAATGTTTTTCCTTTCAGATTTGTTTCAAGACTACAGTTAAAGTTAGACTTCACTATGATGGTTAATGCAGTTATTGCAATTTTGTTGTTTTATCACAATAGATTGGTTTATTTACATTTCAAAAACCAGAAGCCATTCATTCACGAATGTGATTGCACTTTAGTTTACATATTTAAATGTTCAGATATTAAAATTTGAATGAGGCAAAATAACATGCTTTTTCTCTTAAATATATTGTTATAATCATTTGTTTCAGACGTACTGTAATTATTTTCTGTACAAAAATTTATTTGGTGGTCAAAAAGGCTTTTTTCAAACTTGAGTCTTGAAAAAGAGGAGGTCGTATTATAATCAGGGCCGTCTTATATTCGGGCCAATACAGTAAAAATTTCAACAATCTCGCAACGAGCCTTTGTGGCTAAGCTTTTAACTCTTGGCCTCTTGCGAAATACTGCTGCTGTAAAATTAAACTAGCTTCAAGTTGCTTCAATTTCTCACTGCGCGTCTTCCCTGTAATCTTGTCGTACAGGTCAGCGTGTCTTGTTTGGTAATATCACCTCACATTGAACTCTTTAAAAACAGCGACTGTCTCTTTGCAAATGCGTATTTTAGTGAAGAAATAGTCCAATTTTCACCTATCCTTGAAACGTCGGCTGTCGCCGTCAACTTTTTTTGTTGATTGTGGCCATTTTAGAAAATTGGGAGTAAATGGTCATACGGTGTAATGTTGATTAGAGTGCTGCTACCTTTTAGTGGGTAAATGAGGAGCAGCATTTAGTGTGTAAGCTACTTCATTTGCTGGTGACAGTGCTGCCCTCAATTTATTAAGTCTGTGAGCGGGCCAGATGTTATTGATTTTATGACAGAGGCTGAGGGCCGGATGAAATTTGACCACGGTGCCGGACTTTGGACATGCCTGCTCTAAACTGTCCGTAGGTGTGAATGTGAGTTGTTGTGTCCTGATAGGGTAATTTTCAATGCATGCTATAGATGTTTAACAACAGTATTAATCTAACTAATCTGTGTAGTGTCCTCTATTGTGTCAATTAGGATTGGGTAAATCTGTTGGAATTTGACTGTATTCCAAGACTGCAGCGTCTTTGACAGGAAGGAGCAGAAATAGACCGTTAACCATTCTTGAGTTATCTCCACTCAGATGAAAACAATGATTGTCTGTGTGCTAAATTCTCTCTATCGAACACACGCTGAACTGTAATTCCTTGGACAAAACTACTCTTTTAGCAGGCAGTTGGGAGAGGAAAATTTTAAACAAGAACTTCTTTCTACTGACAAGTTTTGACTGCTTGAGGCGGTCTTTGGCGTTATAGGCGGGGCTAAATTATGGATGAAAAATAAATGAGAAGTTCCAGTGAAGGAGTTATGATAAGCAATCTAAGGACACACACAAAAAGTAGGTGAATGACAACAGCACCAGTTCGGCCGCAACGTGTGGTGATGAGAAAGGACCTCCTGGGTGCGTGTATAGGCAACTGTTGACTCACATGGTAACACAGGTGGGGGTCTGGTGCCGAAAGGTCTCCTTTAGGATTGTCAAATTTTCCAGCTCTCATCCTCAATTTGGTTTTCCTTGTGCTTAAGTGTACTCAAAATATCATGTCTTGTCAGAAAAATATGAATTAAGGCCAGTGGGGACAGTATGATAGGGGAAAAAAGCCTGTTAAAGTTCATCATATTAAAAGTCAAAACACAAGGTGTTGTGGCCTGTCGCAAAAAATAAATAAGTTAGGAACTCACACCTGCACATTGACTGAGTACCAAACATCTATTAGTATACTGAAATATTGCATATTATACAGTGTAACACAAAAGTGAGTACACCCCTCGCATTTCTGCAGATATTTAAGTATACAGTGGGGAGAACAAGTATTTGATACACAGTCAATGGGAAAACCCATTGGCAGTGTATCAAATACTTGTTCTCCCCACTGTATCTTTCCATGGGACAACACTGACAAAATGACACTTTGACACAATTAAACGTAGTCTGTGTGCAACTTATATAGTAGAGTTAATTTAGTTTCCCCTCAAAATACAGAAATTAATTTCTAAACCCCTGGCAAGAAAAGTGAGTACACCCCTTAGAAACTACGTACATCCCTAAATGTCCAAATTGAGTACTGCTTGTCATTTTCCCTCCAAAATCTCATGTGACTTGTTACAGGAGTGCTGTCAGCATTGCTGCAGAGATTGAAGAGGTGTGTGGGGGGGGGGGGGGGGGGTCAGCCTGTTAGTGCTAAGACCATACGCCGCACTCTACATCAAATTGGTGTGCATGGCTGTCACCCCAGGAGGAAGCCTCTTCTAAAGACGAGGCTTGCGAGACACAAGAAAGCCCGTCCATCTCATCACACCATATAGGACATGGTTCCAGTAACTTATGTGCTTTGTTGAAGTGTCTTCAGTAAACTGTTTGCGGGCTTTTATGTTTACCGTCTTCAGAAGAGGCTTCCTCCTGGGGTGACAGCCATGCACATCGATTTGATGTAGAGTGCAGTGTATGGTCTGAGCACTAACACGCTGACCCCCCACCTCTTCAATCTCTGCAGCAATGCTGACAGCACTCCTGTAATGAGTCACATGACATTTTGGAGGGAAAGTGACAAGCAGTACTCAATTTGGACATTTAAGGATGTACGTAGTTTCTAAGGGATGTACTCACTTTTGTTGGCCGGGGTTTTGATATTAATGGCTATATTTTGACGGAAAAACAAATTAACTCTATTATATAAGCTGCACACAGACTACTTTTCATTGTGTCAAAGTGTCATTTTACCAGTGTTGGCCCATGAAAAGATATAAATATCTCCAGAAATGCGAGGGGTGTACTCACTTTTGTGATACACTGTATGTACAGTATCTGTAAACTGTATTCTAACCTTTTCCCACTCTATATTCACACACACATACATTATAGGCTTTGCTCGGAGATCAATTAGTATACATATATGTAATGAGAACACTTTCATTTAGTTCCAACTGTAGTTTATCACTTGCAAGAAAATGAAGGGCATCACATTTATGACAGTGTTAAATCTGCAAAACGCTTCAGTTGCCAGCTGACCTTGGTGCGTGTGTGTGTGCTGGGTGGGTGGGGTGTGTCGGGGTAAAGCTCAGCAGGGTCCTTACCAGCTGCCACCAGGAGTCTAGCTTGCCGGGGCTGAAGAAACATTGTAAAAATGTCTCCAACAGACTTTTGCCTCGATGGCAAAAATTGTTGGGATATTCATGGGTGTCATCATTCCAATTAGTATTTATAACAATGTAGCTAAAATGTTTAATGAGTGTGAAATACCTTTAAACCTCATTTGGTTTACAGTACTTGTACAACACTATTAAGTACATCACATTTTATATGCAAGTACCATTATTTAAATTTACGTTTATTTTTTTATGTAACAAACATTGGTGTAAAAGAAGAAGTTTGACTGAAGTTGACAGTAGTTTTGACAGCTTTAGCAATGACACAAAGTATAATGCCAAAGTAGACCGTGTTTTTTGAGGATAAGAACTGTCACGTTTTAAAAAGGCCAAATCTATCCCCTGAACTGAAGCTAATTGAGCATGAATTTCACGTGCTGAATACACAGCTGGAGGGAAAATGACCGAAGAACAACTATAAACTATTGACCGCTTCAGTAGAGGCCCGGCAGACCATCACCAGGGATAAAGGGGTCTGACACCTGCTAATTTAATTCCAGACTCCAGACTTTATTGACCACAAAGCATTTGCAACCAATTAGCAAAATACAAAAGTTTGATGTATGATTGTGAAATTGTACCACAGCTTTTTGGTCCTCTGACCATGCATCCAAACTGCTGCAACTTCTTCACCAAACCACTAGAGACTTGTAGATTTGTGAAGAAGAAACACTACTCTTACGCCGTTACTTTGGGCAATACAATCGTTACATTTTTCCTCTTTATTCTACATATTTAACTATTTTTGCTAGAGCAGTGGCTCTACCAGTTTCACCAATGAGGCATTGCAACAAAAATCACATGACATCATGATACCAGCAACATTACAATTTAGTTGCTTTGTAGCCATAAAAAAACCCCGGCAATTTTCCTCCACCTGATTGTAATCTCCTGTTTTTTTATGATACCCTTGTACATCTTATGTTGTTGCTTTATAGACCTTAATCTCAAAAATTATTAAGAAAAAAAAAAAAAAAAAAAAATCATTTTCACCAGATTCCGATCTTCTAAAATTGACGTGCTCGGGCCCTGATTTCTCATCATGTGATCAGATTGGGGACATCCCTAACCATTATACCTCTGGATTATTTTAGCCCTTAACTCGTTCACGGCCATCGACAGCGATAGACAGTTTATTTGAACTGGGAAGGCTTACATTGAGCAATTCCTCTGCCATTGACGGCGATATACCACAAATCCATTTCGACTGGAAGGGCTGGCAGTGATCATTTGATCACCGTCAACCCTTCCTGTCAAGATGAATTGGACGTCTGTCACCGGTTATGGCAGCCAATGAGTTAATATTTAAAATTACATTTTAAAAACCAGATTCCAATCTTGTAAAAATGACGTGATCAGGCCCGAATCCCGGTCACGTGATTGGATCAGGGACAATTTAGACCATTACTAAATATGTAATTTTCCAGTTGGGGTTCTAAAATCAAACCTTGCTTCTTTAGTGTAAATAATTTCCACACTTCCTGTATTTCTTCTATCCTTTTTTTACTTCTATAATTTGGCTGTCGGCTATATGATTATTTAACTGAAATTGTTGATCCATAAAACCAATTATTTATGAAGGAAAATCTTGAAAATTATCGGGGATGGCCAAACCTTTTCACTGCACTGTCGGTTCTCTAATCAGTGCAAATACTCATACCTTAGGGTGACCAAACGTCCTCTTTTGCCCGGACATGTCCACCTTTCACGTCGTGTCCTCGTCATCCGGCCGGGTTTTATAAATTCATGAAAATGTCCGGTTTTCATGATTTTTCACGGGACCAATTTGAAGAGAATATCTCCGGCCGCTGGGGGGCAGCGCTCGCTTGTGTTGTCGTGGCTCCTACAAGTAGGGGCGGGAGAAGGAGTAAAGTTTACCCCTTGTATTATGGGACATTACCGCCATCTACTGGGTTGACAGTTTGGCAAGACTACAATAAGGAGTAGTTTTAAGAGACGTTTATCGTGCTCCCTACACATTTCTGTAAGTTTATCTTCTGTTAATGTCGCTCATGTGTCTTCTGTTATATATTATACAGTATATGGGTACAAAGAGATGCAGTATATTGTATCAGTCTTGTATTAATTGCTCTGCGTTCGTGTATTTGGTTTAATGTTAGTATTATATTTTAAGTAGGAGCGCCTGGCCCAGTTATTAAGTTTTTTTTTTTTTTTACAATAAATACGTATATAATGGCAACTGTTGACTTCTGTCGGAGCTGTGTACTGGCGTGATCTGTAAAATCCCGTTTGATGTCAAATTGTTGCGCTACCGATGATTGTAAACTTAGATAGCAAAGTTTGATTTTGCCTCGTCTCCCGGTACTCGCTAATTGGGTAGCTATCAGTGAGCTAAGCCGCGCTAGGCATTATGGGAAACGTAGTTTTGAACTGCTGCGTTTGGAAACATGCTGTTTGAATAGTTTGTTGGTTTATTTTGGTTATTGTTTGCGTGTAATATAGAACATTGAATGACAATTGTCATGATAGTAATTTTAAAATGTGCCTACTGTGTGTCTGTATTGAATGTAGTATATTTCTATGGGTCTGCATGTTTTTTTTTTTTTTTAATATATATATATAAGAATAAAGCATGTTAAGTAAAAAAAAATTAAAAAAAATAAAACTTATTTCCATGTAGTATATAATATATACTATATGGCATTTAAAAAAAAAAAAAAAAAAAAAAAGAATTTTTCTGTCCAGACTGACTTTAACATATTAAAGTGATATAGGCATCTTTGAGTGAACTGCAAGTAAAATTCAAGTATCTTGAGGCCGGGCCGAGTGTCCTCTTTTTTGGAAATCAAACTATGGTCACCCTATCATACATATCAAGTTGTACAGTTTTGGTGTAATTTGTACAAGTGAGCACTGATTTTTAAATGTGTACGCCGTACGTTCAAAATCTGTACGGTTTTCGTGCATTATGTTTTTTTTTCTCCCTTCGGATTTTGTCACTGTTTTGGTAACGAGACAGTGTGCATTACTATGTGTTGCTACGTTGGTTGAATAACGCGAGAAAAGTCAGAGACACGGAGAGAGAAAAGCGGGAGTGGGAAGGAGGAAAGAGTGTTGTGACGCTGTTGCAAACGCGATGCTAGGCGGCTCCAATATTCTCTGACTGTAGCCGGCAGCCTACAATCTACGCCCACTTGATGCTAAACTAGATATCACATTCAGATAAAACTAGATGTGGAATGACAGACTCGAAGGCGTTAGTAAACAGCCGCCATTTTCAAGCAGTACGCTTCTCAGAAAGGCTCTTTTGTAGTTAACCTCTCTAGCGAACGTAACTTTTTATCTAAAATACTCCTAAATCAGCAAAATCTTGACTTGAATCTATCTTTAAATGATGAAAACAGTTTTAAAACTTTCACATGTCAAAAGTAGACGGAAGGGAACTATGCAAATTTAACAACTTTGACAGTTGATTCACAACATTAAATGACTTCCAAACATAGCAAAGGTTATGATGTTTTTTCATGTTTTTTTTTTTTTTTTTAATATGGTAAAGATTTGCCAAGTAACTAATTACGCTTACATTCAGGTAACTGAGTCACTAACTCAATTACTTTTCGGGAGAAGTAATTTGTAACTAATTACTTTTTTAAAGTAAGATTAACAACACGGGTCATAAAGATGCAGTCTGCAGAATGAAAAGTCAAGAAAGTTTTGGCCAATTTGTTGCCGAACACAATTTGCCTGCAACTATTGCTGGTCACTTCTTAGAATTAGCAAAAGAAATGTTCCCTGACTCACATATTGCATCGGTAGGTTAATCTTATCAATTGACTTTTTTAATTTATAATTGGACACACTAACTAACTACCCTCAAACAGTCAAACTGAATTGCGAGCTGAAGTGCAGCCATCAGATGATAGAAATTGCCAAAAGTGCTATAATTATAACAAAAGTTAAATTTTAGTAATCATGATGTAGCTGAAGATATTCTTTGATTGCACCAGGTTATATGTGACAATATTACCAATAAATTAATATTATTTAAAAAATTGAGTTTTTTGTTTTCATATTGAACGCTATATAAAACATAAGATTAGTCACTAATTTGTAAGGGCATGCGTCACTATTTGTAAGATTGCCAACGGCTTCGGGTTGACATGTATGAATACTACAAGTGGTCAAATCAAATTGTTCTTTATGTTAACACTGATGTCAGAATTCCATTACATATTTTTTTAAAACCAAAAATTGTGTAAACTGCCCCCCCCCACCAAAATAAAAATTAAATTATCTATCCTCACGAGGGTAGACTGTCCTACTTGTTTTTTTAATCACTTTTATATCAGTTCACATTATCATAACGCACAACCACTGTAATTTTCAAACCACGGCATTAATCGATTAATTTTTTTATAGGGTGCTTTGTACTGAATAATAGGCATGGGACACTGTACATTAGCTTACCGACTCATTGACAGTGGTAGACTTAGTGGTACATTTACTTACGAAATTGGTTCTGGAGGTAGTTTCCTAACTTGAAAATTCTGTAAGTAGAGGAGTTTTCCATGTAAATGCCTTAATCCAGACATGTCCAAAGTCCGGCCCGGGGGCCAAATGCGGCCCCTGGTCAAATTTCATCCGGCCCCCAGCCTCTGTCATAAAATCAATAACGTCTGGCCCGCACACAGACTTAATAAATTGGTCAGCAGTACTGCTGCCAGCATATGAAGTAGCTTACACACTAAATGCTGCTCCTCATTTACCCACTAAAAGGCAGCAGCACTCCAAGCAACATTACCCCATGTGACCCTTAACTCCCAATTTTCTAAAATGGTGACAACACAAAAAAGAAAGTTGACTGCGACGGCCGACGCTTCAGGGATAGGTGGAAACTGGACTGTTTCTTCACTAAAGTACGCAACAACTGTGTCTGCCTCATTCGCTCATTTGTGAGGAGATATTACCAAACGAGACGCTGACATGTACGACAAGATTAAAGGGCAGATACGTAGCAAGAAATTAAAGCAACTTGAAGCTAGTTTAATTTCACAGCAGCAGTATTTCGCAAGAACCCGAGAATCGAAAGAGAATGCCACAAAGGCTAGTTGCGAGATTGTTGATATTATTAATAAAAAAAAAATAAAGCAAATGTGACACACAGAATGGCTTGCTAAAATTTGCTTAAATATATTGTTCTACATAAACGATGTCAACCAAGGTCGGCCCCCCACATTTTTACCACACCAAATCTGGCCCCTTTTGCAAAAAGTTTGGACACCCCTGCCTTAATCCATTCCAAGCCTCCCAAAATTCAGACATAAAACTTTTATAATGCATAAAAAGGCATCAAAATATGTAACAAATACGTTACGAGATTATTACCTATAAAAAATAAAATTTGAGTTAATAGAAACAAAGAATAAAGAATAAAAGTTAATCCACTCATATAAAGCTGCCGGAGCACAAGGGGCGAATGAAGAGGACGCGAGTAGCAGCCAGACGGTTCTTTTGCCTTTTGTATCCGTAAATTTTTTTCTAAACAAGAGCCATTTTTTCCCCTTTAGGGCTCGTCTTAACATGAATATTCTGTATGTAGAGATGTTTTTAAGTAGAGATACCACTCTACAATTCATTTTGACTGGAATGGACATCTAGCGCCATAAGTGGCACAGAAATCAGACCATTCACAGCGAGTCTGTGGGTATTTACAGGTCACTTCCTGTTGGTTTTAAAACGCTTCCTATTCATTTAGACATTATTGACTTGCTTTCTTTTCAGTAGGGCTGCAGCTATCGATTATTTTAGTAATCAATTCATCAACTAGTTAGTTCGAATAATCGAGTATTTGGATTCACACGTTTATTGCGTTGAGGAATCAATTTTAGGAGATGTAAAACTGGCTTCTTAGGATTGCACTCTTCATAAGAGGATTAAACAAAAATACAGAATAAAATTCATGAGTGTTCCTTCAAACTATGTAGAATTGCACTCTCATTTAAAAATACCTGAGCTTAGCCTCAAACGGTGTAAAAAAATGAACGAGGCTCTAATTGGCCAACTTGGGTACCAAACGTTTGCGAGCTTAAATCCTATAGAATGGTAACGTTTCATTTTTTAACAATGCTCTCAACAAATCGTTCCCATCTTCTCACAAAAAATGGATATACTTATAAACTAAATTACGAATGCATTAAAAAAAAAACTAGCTCAAACAAAAACTTACCTTGTGTTGGTCTTAACAAGGAGCAGCTGGATTCAGCAGGTTAAATAAGCTGTCATAGTCACTGCTGCCAATAGAGGGCAGTGTATGCACCCAAATCCATAAAACTAAATGCAAACACTTTCAAAACATACCAGTACAACGCCACTCTAATTAAACGAATACTTGAAGCAGCGAAATTTGATTCCAAGCTTTTATCTAATCGAATTTAGCAAGCTAATCGATTAATCATTCCAGCACTACTTTTCAGAAATCCAAAATCAACAGGAAGTGACCCGTAAATGTCCCAAAAGGTAAAAGTACCTTAATGTTCAGACTATAAGCTGCTACTTTTTTCCCATCATTTTAAACCTGCTGCTTAAAGCCCAGTGCGGCTTATTTGTAGATTTATTTGGGTTAATAGGTAACACTTTGACAGCGGCGTCATAAGACTGCCATAAGTCATAACTCTGACATGACACCACCATGGGCCTCAATGAATGCTTAGGACAGATGTCATTAAGTATTATCCGGCAAGTTATGTACAAACTCCATAAATGTCCAGCTCGGTTGTTTTACATCTATTCAAAAGTGAGATCATTTGCCAGATGACACAAAATGACATCTATCATAAGCATTCATTGATGCTCATGGCAGTGTCATGTCGTAATTCTGATGGTCTTATGACAGTTTTATGGCGCCACCGTCAAATAGTGTTACATAATACCAGCGCTAGCGATTTGTGAAACTGGATGATTAACTGAAGTAAAAATTAGCACAGAATATAAATTTTGTGATTTACACCTGTAGCGCTGCAATGCATGCTAGGAGGCATGTTGGATGACAACAGTGTTGACAGCAGGTGGCAGCAGAGACTGACTATCCCCCAAGGGAGCAGCGACGGCCAAATGAAGCTTCTTGAAGCAATGAAGCTTTGCAGCTATTTGGTTCAAAGCTTCATGGTGGTTCATTTGGTCTTATAATGCCACTGTCAAAGTGTTACCAGTTAATATCTTTTGGTGTAAAGATCTCATAAAACAATGACAGCTGCGCCTTATAGTCTGGCACGGCTTATTTGTTGACTTATTTGGGTGAATAGGTAACACTTTGACAGCGGCGTCATAAGACTGCCATAAGGCAGTCATAATTGTGACATAACACTATCATGGGCATGAATGAATGCTTATGACAGATATCATCCAGCAAATCATTTTACCAACTCGATTTATGTCCGGCTCTGATCTTTTACATCTCTTCCAAAGTGAGATAATTTGCCGGATAACACAAAATGACATCAGTCATAAGCATTCATTTATGCTCATGGCAGTGTCATGTCATAATTATGATGGTCTTATGACAGTTTTATGGCGCCACTGTCAAATAAAGTGTTACAAATTGAAACCGTATGAGTAACTGAAGAAATAATTAGCAGAGAACATAAATTTTGATTGTGCTTTATATCTGTAGGGCTGCAATGCATGCTAGGAGGCATGTTGGACGACAACAGTGTTGCAAGCAGGTGGCAGCAGAGAATGACTGCATCCCCCAAGGTAGCAGTGATGGCGATTTGAAGGTTCTTGAAGCAATCATGGTGGTTCATTTGGTCTTATGACAGTCTAAGGATGCCATAAAGCAATAAAGTGTTACCGGTTAAATCTTTTGGTGTAAATATCCCATAATACAAACAGGACAGCTGCGGTTTATAGTCCAGTGCAGCTTATCTTTGAACAAATGTTTTCTTGTCAAATCTGGTAGGTGGCGGCTTATAGTCCGAAAATTACGGTTAAGTGACTAAAAATCAACAGTAAATGACATGAAATGGCTCAAACTGAACTCATTGCTTGACATTGGCTGCCACTGACTGCCATAAACATCCAATCAGTTTGAAGTGGGAGGAATGGCAGCTAAAGAAGAAATGTTCATTCGCTGCCACCATTCCAGTTAAAACGGATTGGACGTCCACTAGTGATACTCATTTTAATTAATAGCAAAAGGATGAAAATAGCTTGTTTTTCCTGTTTATTAGTTGTATAGTTGAATAATTTCCTGACCAACGTCTTGATAATTGTTGCATCGCCATATCGCGACATTGTTATCCTGAGCCTTGTATCCCAAATCGTATCGTGAGGTACCTAGAGGTTCCCAGCCCTACTTAACACACCTTTTACTGCAAATGGGAGGTAATAAGGTCATGTCGTGAAAACCTCCCACACTGTAGTCCTCCCAAGAGGAAGAGAATGATTGGCAGACAGCAGTGGAGGATGGGAAGACTGCCAGAAAAGAGAGCAGATAAGACTTTAATTGAAGCGATTTCATCAGAAGGTGTAGAAAGAGAACAACGTCTGTACAACCATCAGGGGGAGAACAATAATGGCACTTGAAAGCCTCAAAGGGAGTTGTGAGGCGGCGGTTGTCCTTCGGCGTCTAAAGTGAATCATGTCGAAGCCATTGTTGTACAGTGGACACATGACACGCGGGTTAGTTTCAGAATAAAATCAGTACTGGAAGACAAGATTTGTGATTTAAGTTTAGAGAGAAAAGAGTTAAAAGATTATGCTTTTCACATGACTAATAAAATGAATGGACGTGGCCCACTAGGAGGTATGGTAAATGACAGATTTAAAAGTCCGTTGTTGCCATAGCTATATAAACAGATTTATCGCACCTTTAATCCACAAACAATTTGGTTCTCCCACTTTTTTCCATTTATTTATTACAATTTTTCAACTTTCTCCATCACTTTCCATGAGCTAGACACGCTTTATCCCCCTGTTAAAATAAGTCCAGTAGGTGACTATTGTGTAGATCCTGAAAGAGTCGTCAGAGTGGGGCAAGAGTTGAGCAATGGAGGTAGAGGGTAGGAAGAAGAGAGGGGGGAAAAAAAGGGAAAGGACAGGTTTGAAAGAGGAAGGAAGGGGGTGATTGTCCTCCCAGGGGCTACTTCCACATGAGAATATAAGCTATGTGAAATCATTATTCTGATGTTCATTTGCTCCTCTTTTTTGCAGTCTTCTCTACTCCACATCCCCGGCGTCGTCACCGTCTCCGTCCATTAGCAAAGCAGCGTATTTACTGGCTGAGCTGAACTTCTGCAAAAGACAACCAAAGAGACATCTTCAGCAAGTTGTGTTGGTGCAAATTATTCAGGTTCATTATTGAAATTGCCTGCTGGTAGTGGTGGTCTGGACTAAAATGTGGAGGAAGAGGAGGAGGAGGAGGAGCCCAAGAGCTTTGTGAATAGCCTTTAGAAACTATGACACCTGCCAGGGTACGATGCCCAGTGACGGACTTACAGGGGTTGGGGTTTCGGTGTATTTCTTTGGCTCTGGTGGCGGTCTGGCGTCTCTGTCTCTTCTGTTATCCTTTCTATAGTCAGAATGAACCCGTAGGTTAACATTCGTCAGCAGGACTCACAACACTTGCCGAGAAAACTCAATTAGCAAAAAGCTTAAAGACTACAGGAGCACAAACCATCCACTTGGACCAGTGAAAGTTTTTCAAAACTCATGCTACTGTATGTTAATATTGTTGTAGCACTCCAACTACCATTGTGAGCATTCTTATTGGCACAAAAACTGGATGAAGTCCACAACATTCAAAACAAACGGATGCATCGGCAGTCGTGTAGCTTAATGTGGGCCACTCTTTGCAGATGCCCTCGTGCTAGCTCCCTGTCTTTGTTTTGTTAACAACTTAAAGAGTTGCTAAGCTTTAAGTGTCTGACCTGTCTGCCTCCTTTCTTCGGTCTCTGTTGGGACCTTCTTCTCGCCCTCGCCCTGCTCCAGGCCCCGCAGGCCCACCTCGAGTCCGTGGGGGGCCCCGGTCCCGGTGTGCACCATCAGCCTTGTTCTCATCTTAAAGGAGAAGCCAGACAGTTGAGAGAAGGGTTGGACCGTAAACTGCTGACTACACTTAGAACACACTGCAGCACCAAATGCCCATCCGTGGCAGTGACTGATGGAGGGGCAATGAGGATCGTAAAATTAACAGTTGGACAGCCGGGTCCAGCGGATCCCATTTCCCCCTCCATACAGCTTTGCATTTAAAAGTAGTTTTGGATTACAGTGTCCCCCCGCTTTTGCAAGGTAGTGGGACCAAGCCCTGCAACAAACTGTGATAATCCCAAGAAATTAATGGTCTATAGACGCCACAAGATTGGATCAAACCACTAAATTGGGTCAAAAGAAGCTCCCAAACCTTCTTTTACAAAATTAATTGACACCAAGATGCCACCAAGACAAAACTTTTATTGCTTTGGCCCAGGTCCAGAACCAATGACCGGATGAGTTCATTTACATATGACAAATTGTGTGGTGGTTGTTGGGGGGCTCAGAATAATTAGGTGATTCTGCAAGTCTATTATACGCTGGGGAACACTGTATTAAAGTTGAGTCCATTTTGTGCTTATGACTGTCCATGTTGAATCCCTTATTATAAAATGGCACAATCCAGAGAGTGAAGTTTATACATACATGAGTATTTTTTTCATGCAAATGTTTTATTCCCCTCTGCACGAGAGAAGATACAAGCACCCAAAAATGTTCCAAAATATTGACCATCTCTAAATGGCCTTTTCCCATTCAATTCTACTGCTGAGCTCTTAAGCACCTAATCTTACCGGAGACACACTAAATGATGAATACATATTTAACAAAACACAGAAATAAAAAGTGATAACTGGCATTTCAAACACTAATTAAAATACCAGCTCATTTAATGTAAAAACAATTATTTCACAATTTAATTACTTCATGGACACATGTTGCAGCACTTTATTAATTTATTTTATTTGTCAAATTCACCCTTCAAAGTGAGTGGGCGGGACTAATGCTGATCTACCGTAATTTCCCGAATATAAGGCGCACCCGTGTATAATGCGCACCCCAAATTTACTTGTAAAATCTAGGGAAAATTATTGTACCCGTTTATAACGCGCACCCTAATTTTAGCACCAATAAATAGAATAATACAAGAAAACAGAGCTCATGTACAGAGATGTCATTTTACTGACTGGTGAAACACAGCACAAGCATAGCACATTGGTAGTTCAAAACATTACCGTAAACTGACAATATTTACGGTAATAATATGATTTGACAACTTCTCCAACTTACCAGAATCTAGGAGAAAACAAAACAGATGTGACTTTTCTTTTAAAGGCTGCTGTATAACTTGCTCGTTTCCTCATGATGAATAAATGTTTCTTCCATGGATTGATACGGTAAAATGAAAGTGAGAACGTAAGTCGGAAATCCGTGAGAGCTCATCGCTGTCAACACGACAGTAACAAAAGGAACTATAGTTATTTGGGTTTGAGTTTCCCGAGGGACCGATATAGTTGACGGACACAGGAAGTGTGTGTCCTTACATTTGTTATTGTCCGAACTGCGGAGCTGCAATAAACGTCGACTCAAATGAGTTCAAGAAACTAAATTCTGTGCTTTATAAAGAGTGAAAAAAGCAGAATTTAACACAGACGAAATCATTCGGCCGATTAGAGTGAAGTATTACCGAAACAAAATGGTGACGTCACGTACCGTAATGGTCGGCAACGGGTCGCCGCATACGCTTCTTCAACACAACGTGGCCGTGTCAATGAAAAAAAATCGGTTTATATATATATATATATATGTAATACATATATATTTCTGTCTCCAACCATGTACCCGTTTATAATGCGCACCATGAGTTTACAAGTTGATTTTGGGGGGAAAAAAGTGCGCGTTATATTCGGGAAATTACGGTAAGTACAGGTAGTGCCCGGGTTACGACGAATTTCCGCGTAAATCCGAATTAACTTTTAACTAAATCTAAAACTATCCAAAAAGTCCAAAAGTATTTTGTTTAATGATGGAAGATACGCTGCCCCCTAGTGGCATCATTGGGTCCGGCTGGACTGTCGCTTTGTATAATTGAGAAGCAGACTCCTGAGCTGGATCAGCGGTGAGTCTGGAAATCCAGGCTATGGAAGCGCCACCTTGTGTGTCAGAATTTGTTTACTGGCTCTGCATCGATCGTTTATCTAAAATTGACCCTTCTTGGCTCGATGTGCTGAGGAACCATTCAGGTGTTAGTCCCGCTCACTGACTTTGATGGGCGAGTTTGACATAAATTCATGAAGTGCTGCCACACAGGTCTATAAAATAATTAGTGTTTTTTTTTTTTTTTTTTTAAACATTAAATTGACTATTTTAATGACACATTTAAGTATTTATTCAAAGATTGAAACATTTCATTCAGTCCCATATGGTCCTCCGTATTTATTGTCTTTGCACATAGGTTTGCAGTAAAATGGAAACCTAAAAGATGACGAAAACTTTCTAACATGGGCTGACGAAGCTTTTCATTTGAAGAAAAACTAACCAGCACCACTGCAATTACCAGTATGAATCTAATTATCTGGGCACTATTTTTAAATACTCAACTGTCATACACAGGCGGCATTAACATTTTATAATTTTCATAAATTTGTTGTCTGAACAAATCGGCTCCCCCAAAAAGTTGGAACACTACAACACAGGTGTCAAACCGATTCCAGAAAGGGCCAAGTGGATGCAGGTTTGCTTTCCAACCAATGAAGAGGACACCTTTTCACCATTTAGATCTTTTACATGTGTAATCAGTGAAACTTTGTCAGGTGCTGCTTGTTTCAGCAGGAAGTTCATTGGTTAAACTCTCTGCGTTGTATCGGTTGGAACAAAATCCAGCACCCACTTGGCCCTTTCTGGAATCGGTTTGACACCTGTGCAATACAAGTTGTGAATAAAAACAATGCAATGATGTGGAAGTCCAAATTTTAATATATTCAGAAAAGAACATAAATGACTGGTTGAAAGTTTAAACTGAGAAAACGTAAGGGGAAAATATGTTGATTTTAAATTCCACATTGTTTTTATTTACCATTAGTAGGAGGGATGTCCCCGATCCAATTACGTGAAATCGGGCCGACCGCGCCATTTTTTTTAGAGGATCGGAATCAAGTAGGGCTCCAGCTATCGAATATTTTAGTAATCGAGTAATCGACTGAAAATTCTATTGATTAATCGAGTAATCGGACAAAATAAATATAATTTTAGGTGAAGAGCAATTATAAATATACATGAGAAAACAAGACATTTCATCTAATCTTGAACCATTTTCAGTCAATCAATGTCTTTATTTTCGATGTATATTGTTGAAAACGGCCAACAATTGCATCTCAGATGTAACTAGAATACAAAAAAAAAGACTAATTCACTGCTTTCAATCAAAAAACTTTTAGATCTTATTAAAAAAAATATATATATATATATATATATACGTATATATGGCTCCAACAGATACTAGGAACAACGTCCGACGTCTCCATTCAGAAGAGCGCAATCCTTGGGACAGCTAAGATCCTGCGCAGGACCCTCAAGCTCCCAGGCCTCTGGTAGAGGACCAGAGCTTGAAAGGAGAGACCATACCGCCCGGGTGGGCAAGACGACATTTAAATTTTATTTTTTTTAAATAGATAAATATATTACCTAAAAATGCCGTTACGCTTGATAACACACATCACTTAAAAGTTAGGATTTTTTTCCCACGTGTTTCAATTGAATTTCTATTTGTGTCAAGCCATTTTTAAATTCTAGTTAAGTTTTAAGTTAGTCTAAACTGTAAGTCCTGATAGGATTTTGAGTTTTTGCAGTGTTCAAAATAAATGTATGATACAGGCTGTATTGGAGCACATTAGGGACCAGTGCTACTTGGTGTTTTATCCAGCAATGACTACTGAGCTAAAAGTAACAGTTAGCATTATTAAGTTTTTATTTTACACCCTCATCACTCCACAACGCTATGTTATGTTAAAGCCTGTGTGTAAGACACGTTAGCCACGCATCGACAGTGGTCATAATGAATAGAAACCTAGCCCTCCGCAGGGCTAACGTTACGTGAGCTAGTGACAGTAACGTTAATCTTATTAGCGCTTAGCGCTCTTTATAAGCGCTTAGCGCACTACTGCTTTAAGATGGCGGCTGTTTACTAACGCTGCCCAGACGCGGCCAAGTCTGTCATTTCGCATCTAGTTCAACATACATGTGATCTCTATGAGACGCATCAGACGCTACCTGCTACCAACGTAGCATCGTGCGGGCTAGTATTTAGCAACGTCGGCGTCATTTGTAGCGGCTGTCGGCTGCAATAAGTTTTTTTTTTTTTTTTTAATTCTTCCTCTACGTACATGACATCAGCGCGTTGTGCCGCATTAAAAGTAGTCCGAGCAAAACGTGATGCTTAGAGCTGTCAAAATAAACGATTACTCGAGGTGAATAAAATTACTCGGATCAGTTTTTAAACTCGAGTTACTTGAGTATTCGTTTCAGCTCTAAAATCAAGTAAAAAGGATCGTTTTTTGATTTTGAAATAAAAACCAAAACATTTTTTTTTAAATTAAATATCTTTTTTTTTTTTTTAAGGGCTAAAAAGTAAAAAGGAAAAGAAAAGAAAGGAACTAAAATATATACGTTTTATACTCTGCAACCCTCCCGGAAACAGCACAAGTACTGTTAATAGTACGTATAGTACTGTAACATGTTTAGAACTTTTGTTCAAATAAAGACTCCGTATCGGATCAGGACTTGAAATCGGCAGATTCCCAAAATCGGGTGACTCGGACGCAAAAATAAGCAATCGGGACATCCGTAATTAGTAGGGTCCCTACTTTTTGGGAATCCAGCTTGTACATTTTCGCCCCTCCAATTTTCACCACTTTTGTTTTCAGGTATAACTATTTTATCTCCTGTGAAAATGATCTCAACTTTCACTAAAATAACATTGATAAAGCATTTATGAATTATAGTATTTCCTATTTTATTCCTATCACAGTATTGTTTTGCTAATCACAATGCTTTAAAATTTCAAGAGTTACTAGGACCAAAGTTCGCGGAAATCCCCCACTGTGTCCCCATGTGCACCTGTGAGCCTTACCCTTTCCAGATCCTCGTTCATCTGCAGAATTCGATGAGCTAAAAAGAAAAATCAAGTATTACGTGCCATCTATACTTGACAGGATTGGAAATTGTACCCTCACCTGAACTTGGGAGGAGCTGAACCAACAGGGGATACTGGGGAGCGGCCATCGGATTCAGCAGAGCTGGCGCTGGCTGCACTTCTCTTTGCCCAAGCGTTCTCCTTAGGGGGAGGTGCAGGCATCACCTTCAGTGGCTCCTTGGTGGGGGGAGGCGGTGCGGCGGATGCAGGGGACGAGGACTCGTCTTCCCTCCCACTGAAAACCTCATTCTCCCCGGAACGCTCACCGTCTCGACACCGTGACCCTGGTGGACGAAACAATGGGAAGCTAAATTGTGCTGTTTGAACTGGGCTTGTCCAGTTTTTGTACTGGAATCAATCTTGTATGTTCTATAACGGGTGAGGCACACACTAAGAAACAAACAAAAAAAAAAAACGCAAAAATATAACGACGTCAATCTGTGTGGAAAATAACACATCAAACTTACCTCTACCAGACCCACTTCCTTGCTGGGAGGACTCACTTCCTGTACGAGATCGCTCGGTGTGACTTTCCTCATTTCGCCAGCTTGGGTCTCTGAATGTAAAAAAATAACCAAAATGTCTAAGAATATACTGTTGGCTTTATCTAAAAACAGTGCATTCATTTCAGTTGCAGAATACCATAATTACAACCGCTTCTAAGCAAGGAAAACCACACACTTGTCTCGTATCTTTCTGTCAGGGCCCCGGCTCTTGTCTTCTTCCATCTGCCTCTGGAGCCTCTCCTCCTGTTTTTTTAGCCTCTCCTCTACCTCCCGTTCCCTGGCTGCCGTGTCAACGGGTTTGGCGGCACCAAAGATAGAGGAGGCCCTGCTGCTAGAGGTCTGTGCGGCAGCTGGAGAAGTTCCTCCGCCGCTGCCGCCGCTACCTTCTTCATCCTTGGGCACGCTGCGAGGCTTTAAATTCAACTTAGGCCTCTGCTGAGGAGCTGTATTGGGAATAATTAGGTTAAAGTGAAGCACTAATTTTCTGAAACCCTAACAACCAATAAATTCTCAGAACTGCACTGACCTCTTTCTTCACGCCTCTCATCCCGTCTTTCGTATCGGTCGTCATTGTAACGATCTCTGTCCCCGTAACGATCTCGATCGCCATACCGGTCATTGCTACCTCGACCGTCATCATAATCGCGACGGAAGCTGCTGCCAAAGGCGCGACGGCCTCCACCACCACCACGAGAGTCATAACCTAAAAAGCATAGAGAAAATGTATCACTTGCAGGCACTTGGACAGCTGTTATTGTTCATTACCTTTGCACCTGAATTCTTTAAGGCCGAGTTATGCTTCCGCGTCAGACCTGCGCCGTCAAGGAAGACCCGATTTACGACCGTCGCCTCTTGCGCCTTTGAAATTTTCTGACTTCGCGTCGTGTCAACGTGTGTGACGTAGTGGAAATGGACTGTGATTGGTCTGCTTAGACTGTTGTTTCCGGTTCAGTGAGAAATCACTGCCATTGTCAAACATGATTTTTCTACACATGGAAAAATGGACCAAGCTGACGAGTCTCAACGAAGAGCAAGTACGACAACCTCTGCAATGTCTCGTCAAGACATTATGAAGATTGCCAAATGGCAAGCAATTCGTGGGAGGAGATTGCTGAAAATACGGGGCTGGAGGTCAACCAGCGATTGAATAAAAAAAAATGGAAGAACCACCAAGACAAGTATGTGTGTGTCCGGAATAGAGTGGCCACACGAAGCGGTGAACCAGTTGGCCAAAAACTGCCAGCTTTTTATCACTTTATGTCGTATTTTTGGTTGATGTACTTCATCATTTATTGTGTACATATTTTTGCCGTGAGTCTGACTTATTTACGTGTCACACTTTAAGTATATGAAGAATAAAGCACAGGTTTGGTGTCAAAAGAGTTGTTTTGATGTTTAGTTTTTTAACAACAGACAGTTCACACACGATACATCACTGAGAGTGCCTCGGTGCTGATTAGAGCTGGGAATCTTTGGACACCTAACGATTCGATTATGATTACGATTCAGAGGCTCTGATTCGATTATAAAACGATTATTGATGCACCCCCCCTCCCTTTTTTTTAAAAAAAATGTTTTGTCCACATTTACATTTGCACATGTCTACTTTGGTCAAAGTTTTAAAACTACCGTAATTTCCCGAATATAAGGCGCACCCGTGTATAATGCGCACCCCAAATTTACTTGTAAAATTTGGGGAAACTTATTGTACCCGTTTATAACGCGCACCCTAATTTTAGCACCAATAAATAGAAGTATACAAGAAAACAGAGCTCGTGTACAGATACAGAGATGTCATTTTACTGACTGGTGAAACACAGCACAAGCATAGCACATTGGTAGTTCAAAACATTACCGTAAACTGACAATATTTACGGTAATAATATGATTTGACAACTTCTCCAACTTACCAGAATCTAGGAGAAAACAAAACGGATGTGACTTTTCTTTTAAAGGCTGCTGTATAAATTGCTCGTTTCCTCATGATGAATAAATGTTTCTTCCATGGATTGATACGGTAAAACTACTGAACTATTGTTATTTGGGTTTGAGTTTCCCGAGGGACCGATATAGTTGACGGACAGAGGAAGTGTGTGTCCTTACATTTGTTATCCTCCGAATTGTGGAGCTGCAATAAACGTTGACTCAAATGAGTTCAAGAAACTAAATTCTGTGCTTTATGAAGAGTGAAAAAAGCAGAATTTAACACAGACGAAATCATTCGGCCGATTAGTGTGAAGTATTACCGAAACAAAATGGTGACGTCACGTACCGTAATGGTCGGCAACGGGTCGCCGCATACGTTTCTTCAACACAACGTGGCCGTGTCAATGAAAAAAAATCGGTTTATATATATATATATATAATACATATATATTTCTGTCTCCATCCATGTACCCGTTTATAATGCGCACCATGAGTTTACAAGTTGATTTTGGGGAAAAAAAAGTGCGCGTTATATTCGGGAAATTACGGTATTTCATCATTTAAAGATAGATTCAAGACAAGATTCTGCCGATTTAGGAGTATTTTAGATTAGGTTCGCTACAACAGAGCCTTCTAGAGAGGTCTACTGCTTTAAGATGGCGGCTGTTTACTTATGCCGGAAAGTGTCATTTCGCATCTCTGTTCAATAATACATGTTTAAAGGCCCAAGTAAACCAGATGCATGATCGTTGCGGTTCCGGTCCGACTCCGGTAAAAAATAGCGCCGGAGCCAATCCGTTCCCATTATATTCTATTGTTCAACGTATACCGGCCGCGCCAGTGCTCCGGATTGACTGCGAACCACCATGAGGCATGCGGCCCGCCGGATGGTATAGGCTATTTTCTATTTTTGCCGGACACGCATCCGACAAAATGGGCGGAGCTGGGCCTGACGTCAAAAGCCCAGGTGCCTAATCACGGTTTAAACACGAGCGAAGATGAATGATGAGCGCTTCATCATGGAGGTGGAAAGTCCCAAAGTGATATACGATGCAGCAGATCGTTATTATAAGGACAGCATTAAAAGCGAAGCTGCAAGGTGTCCTATTATGTGTGTTTTTTTGGCAATGATATTAAACACACGGCGTGCAGACAACTTTGAGCGGGAAAAAAAAAAAAAGCAGCGTATCTGGAAGTGGTTCCACTGCAGAAATTCTCGTGCCCGGCGCACACACAATGTCGGTTTGTATGCAGAGTCGAGGGGGAAAAGTACGAAAGAGAAAAAAGACACCCACAAGTTTCGACTTGGTGGTCTATTCAAGACGTTTTTCTTTCTTTCCTACATTTCACTTGACTCTTCATAGAAAAAACAACAGTTTGCGCTGGGCACAGGAATCTGCAGTGTTGAGACACCAATTCCAAGTATGCCGTTTTTTAGTTCGTGTAGTATAGAATTCGCTATCCATTTTATAAATATTACAGATTATTTAACAGTTGTTTATAACAGCTCTATGAGATGTTATGTGCCATAAATTTTAAATGTGCACAAAGCTATAAACCCACCGACACAACCAAGGGCATAATAGCCCCCCTTCCCCCCACACACGGAGCCCTGATCTCAACATGATGCAGTCAATCTGGAATTAAGAGACAGACACAGCTAAAATATTGTAGCGTCGCCGGGGCTTTCATCGGTGGTTAATTTATGCACCAACGCGGGGCTGTCATTGGTGTGCTGGTGCACCAGCGCGACGCTCCGATTGGTGGACTAGATAGCGTCAGTGTATATAGTTGTTGTTTTTGTCATTGGTGAGGTGGCAGGAAGTTAATAAAGAAAAAGAGGAAAAAGGCATTGAAGCTCGTGTGTTGTTTTCGCGGCCAAACTTCCGCTGAGCAAACGTTACAATATCAATATGCAAGGAAAAAAATGTGCTCTCTCTCTGCTTCTCTGATGAGTACAGACTCCGTGTGTTTGTCGTTGTTTTAAATGCCACATTATCGCGCGGGATCACGCGAGAGCTCACGAGGGGACGGAGTTGGCGGACCGCAGCCGTGCGCAGCCGGTATGATTTGCCTGTTTTTGACGTACTGCGTGGCACGCAGTCAACACTGAACCGGACCGGAACCGCAACGATCATGCAGCTGGTGTACTTGGGCCGTAACACCGACGTCGTCTGTCATTTTGCATCTAGTTCTACATATATATGATATCTACTGTAGCCGTATGTTTGTAGCAACTAGCAACTGGGCGTTGTTTGCAGCGGCTGTCGGCCGCAGTCAGGTATGATTTTTTTTTTTTTATCTAGCGGCATGAGTTGAACATGATATTTACTCTCGGTCCGTTCCTCATTGCGTCCCAAAGACCGTGCTGACTGTGTTTTACTTCCGCTTTACCTGGTATAATTCAATAATCGGTATTTGGATATTCGTGAATCGTTCTCGAATCTTCCACGGCCGAATTGCAAATAATCTAAGAATCGGAAATTTCGCACGCCTCTAGTGCTGATAGCGTTAACATCAAAGCTTCCAACGCAATTTGGGAAGTTCCATAGATGCCAGAAATCTGCTATGGCTTCCCACTGGCTGGTTTTAGGACATGGCAAACAAATCGGGCTGGAGGGCTTTGCAGACCTCGGACAAAACGCTGGACGCAGTGCTCGACGCCAGTTTGAAGCTAGCCGCCACAGCTAGCTGGTTTCCACCCGAGGCTAGAACTATGCGGCATCAAAAGTCAGACAGACAGCCTCAAAACAGTCTTCTGTGTCGCCTGCGCCTCAACATTTGTATGAACAACATTTATTCAATGTTGATGAGGTGAAGATCCACATTCAAGCGTTCCATCTTGCATTGTTCATTTTTTCTCGGTAAAACTAGTCAAGAGGAAGTCAACGAGCATGCTCCAAAACCATACAAACAAAACGCCAGACCCCTCAAATGGCTTGGCGGTGAAATACAGAGCAACGCGTTCCCTCACCGCAGAACTATCGACTGCTCATTGACGCCGTAGTCACTTCGCCGTCACCACAACGCAGAAGCATAACTCAGGCTTTTTATTGTTAAGGTTTGTGGCCGTGTATTAAACAGTTACAGCTATCCAACAGCATCCATTCAGTCACCAACAAAGCTGGCCGACTCACCTCCTCTATCGTAATCTCGTCGGTCTCTGTCATCGTAACGGTCTCGGTAGCGGTCTCTTCCGCTATCGTAGTCCCGTCGTGGACCATCTCGGAAACGATCCGACTCATAGCGATCCCGGGATCCTAGAAGACATTTTTGATGCATATAGTTTTCTAGCTAAAACATTTGTTGATCTCTGCGACTTCTTCACTACTGGAATCCATAGTTTTTGGTGTGTGGGAAATTTTAGTAGTCCCTTTTTGTCACTAATTTCAATTTGGGGTGATACATTTTCCACTTCTGGGGAAATACTACCATAGACCTCAAAATCTATTGACCTGACACTTCGTCATTCTCTGTGTCACGCCTTACCGTAAGGGGCTGGACCAAAGTCTGCCTCATATAGGAGGAGTCGGTCGCAGACAGCACATCTAGCGAGCCCAAGCTGGATTTCAGCCGGATTTCCAAGGTAATTATTACATTTTTTGTACCATGCATGCATTTTTAAACGTTGTGGAAAAAAATAAAACAATGGGAGAAATTAGCTGCTACTGCATCATAGTTCGCCATATTTACATAAAATAAACGCTAACTGCACATTTTTTTTTGCTTTTAACCAAGAATCGAGACAATTTTACATCCATCTCTATAAAGAATTCTGGGATTTAAGCATTGATTCACAAGAATTTTCACCAAAAAAGCTCAGTTTACGTCGGGCGGCCGCTAGCCACGTTCACTAACAGATTAACATTGTAAGTCGAGATATTTATGAAAAATAATATATATATTTTTTTGATTATGGCTTTTAACCAAGAATCGAAACCGTTTTAAGTCCATATATATGAAGAGTTCGGGGATTTAAGCATTTATTTACAGTCATTTTATCCAGAAAAGCTCTGTTTACGTCAGGCGGCCGCTAGCTACATTTACTAACAGACTAGCATTGTACTACTACATATTTACATAAAACAAACGCTAATTGCACATTTTTTTTCCCTTTTAACCAAGAATCAAGACTGTTTTATGTCCATATCTATAAAGAATCGTTTTGTTGTTGTGTCGTTTTTTTATGTAACATTGCAATAAAAAAAAAAGTTGCTATTTTCTTCAAAAACTTATATGGTCATTATTGCTATTGATCCTAAAAATATAGGTGATTATCTCTCCATTTGGCGATTTTTGTGCATCTAGTGGAAAATCTGAGAATTTTATAGCCTTTTAAGTTTTGTTATACTTATATAAAAAATAATCGGAATTTTATAACGGAACAACTGATTTTTTTTTTTTTTTTATGCCGCTGCCCACGGAGACTCATATATGGCTAAGGTAGGTGCCTGTTTTGGTTTTAGGTCGGTAGCAGCTGTGGTTTTGAAAATATTGAAGTTTACGGATCGGCCCTGCGCACCGTGTCATGTCAATATATTATGAAGTCTATGATACTACTGTATTAGTACATGCAGGAATGTGTCTGTGGCTGCAATTAAACACTATAACAACAGTACAAAAACATTCAACCATCTTTTGCTTGTTTGCATTTTTGAGACACAAAGCTAAATGTCCGAAAATGCTGCCTCTGAAAATCCAGCTCGAATGATTCCTACAGTAATCCTTAAACGTGACCTACTCTCTCCAAAGGCATCATCCCTCCTGGGTGGTCCATCGTCAATGTCTCCACTGGGCCGAGCCCTCCAGTCACTGTCAGTCTTGTCAGGGCCCATGTCCGCCATTCTCCCACCTCGGTCTCTGCCTCCCATCATTCCACTGTCTCTCTCTAAGTAGAAAGACACATGTATTGTAAATATCCAGAGATGCCAAACCCATAATGGCACTAGGGCTAAAGATCACTTTAGTAGATTTGATTATTGACATTTAATCGGCAACATTTATTTCTTTATGCTTTGTTCTCTCAAAACTGCCCTCTCTCCAGCCTGCTGTTTGAAACGGCACTCGTCTGTTTATAATGCAAATGCGCAGTAATGACAATGTGCGTCATGCACGGTGAAGGTCATGTGCATAGGTGTTCACCTGTATTGTAAACAGAAGCACTAACAATATTACTATTGCCAACAGGTGTCAGTTTACTGTTGGTCGAGCCTACACAGAGTTCGAAACCATTTTGGCAGCAAATCATTAGAGGTCGACTGATATTGAATTTCTTTAAAGTTTGATGCAGATATAGCACATTGATTATGAAAGGCAAGTGAAACACTCCCATAAACGCACATATTCAAAGAAATTTTCATTCTGCTACTTCCGTTTGTAACAGCGGCCACTAGGTGGTGCAAATCTTGATTAAAAAATCAGCCAATCATCATCACTCAAGCAGTAAACATAATAGTTATCCTATTATATAGGCTATATATCAGCCCCCCCCCAAAAATAAAAAATACTGTAATTTTCGGACTATAAGCCGCTACTTTTTTGCCACCTCATTGCGGCTTATTTGTTAATTTATTTGGGTAATAGGTAACACTGCGGCGTCATAAGACTATCCTAAGACTATCACAATAATGATATGACACAGCATTAATGAATGCTTATGACAGATATCATTAAGTGTCATCAGGCAAATTTTGTCACTAACTCCATTTATGTCCAGCTCGGATCTTTTACATCCATTCAAAGTTGAGATAACCTGCCAGATAAGACGAAATGACTTCTGTCATAAGCAATCATTAATGCTCATGAAACTGTCATCATTATGATGGTCTTATGACTGTCTTATGATGCCACTGTCAAATAAAGTGTTACCACTAACTATCTTTTGCTGTAAATTAGGGCTGCAGCAATCGATTATTTTAGAAGTCGATTAATTGATGAACTACTTAGTTCGAATAATCAAGTAATCGGATAAGGAACATAAAAAATTAAAATATCTGATCTGAGCCTGAAACAGTATAAAAACAAATAAATGAGGATATACGTACAACAAAAGAACAATTGGCTAACTTACATAGCAAAAGTTCTCTAGTTTAAATGCTATAAAATGCCAATGTTTTTTTACAATGCTCTTTACAAATAGTTCAAACACATTCCCACAAGAAACGGCTAAATATACCTTTAAACTAAATTACGAATGCATTAAAAAAAACATCTCAAACAAAAACTTAGCTTATGTTGGTCTTAACAGGGAGCAGCTGGATTCAGCCATGTGAAATGAGGCAGACTAGAGGACAGTGTATCCACCCAAATCAATAAACTAAATGAAAACACTTTCACAACAAACCATTACAACGCCACTTTAATTAAACGAATACTCGAGGCAGTAAAATTTAATTAGAATATTTTTTTTCCCTAATCGAATACTCGAGTTAATCGATTAGTCTTTGCAACACTACTGTAAATATCCCATAGTATGTGAGGACATTTGCATTTTATAGGCTGGCCGCCTTATCTATGAACAAATGTCGTTGTGTCAAATTTGGTTGGTGGCGGCTTATAGTCCAAAAATCTAATTGAAAGGCCAATATATCGTTTGAATAAAACATCATTTTCCAAACAGTGAACCTAAACTATAATATTGGCTAGACATCCGCCATTGGCCGATACATTGGTCGACATTTACAAATCATCACTGCCACCAGTTGGTAGTAGAGTGCACTAACCACTCTTGAAATGGTACAAAGAGTGTGCTTTTCTAATGCCCAGCGTAAGATGGCGTCGTTACAATGGCAACGAAGATTTGTAAAATGTTTCACCAAACATAGTGAAGAATATGATGCAAAACCTCTAGTAGATTCCTCTTATTTACTATCAAAACGTTTCAAGTTGTATATCAATTTAATGTTTACAATTTATATCTACTGTATATTTGCACAGTCACAGGGTTTCTATAGGTATTATCAAGTCTCATTTAATGCCCATGCCCAACTACAGATAGTCTGTGTGTGTGAAACTAAGTGGTAAACAATGGATATTTTCAATGTATGAAAATTCAAATGTAATTTAAACATAACAGCAGCTTGTTTGGTGAGAACACAAGGCTCAGGAAGGCCATGCATGAATGCATGTAGCAGAGCTAAGAGTGGAACACTAACAGCCCCATCGATGGGTATTACCTTCAGCTCTAAAATTAGCAACCAGTGTATCTACCGGGACATATGAGCGATTCCTAGGTTTAAGATAAGGTAATTCTTTCGAAGCAAAAACTGAGAAGCGTAAACACTCATACTTTCACACAAACTCATCCAACAAAATGAGAGGGCTATATTAATAAATTTGATTGATTTATTTCAATGAGTGTGTTGAAATGTGCATTTCCCCATCTTTGTGCGCCAGCCATAAGAAGAAGTTAATGGCGAAACACTCAGTTTATTTTTTTTTCTCAAAAATGTCTCTCTCTGACATCACCTCTGTGCCCACACTCACACACACATAAGCAAAATTAGATTTAGACAAATTATGCAAAAAAAATTTTTTTAAGTTTTAACTTTACATAATATTTAATGCCTCGAACATTTAGTTTAATGCTTTTTAAGGCCTGAATTTTGACTAAATCCATTTAATGACTTTTAATGCTTTTTAATGAACCGCATAAACCCTGAGTCAGTGAAGGTGAGACCTTTAAAAGGAGCACTCTTAGTGGGTATGTTTTTTTTTCTTTTTTTGCACAAATTATATGAAAATGTAGACGTGAGCGCAGTGTTACTTTAGCAAAGATTGTATTCAGTGTTGTGCACAGGTGTGTGTTAATGACTGGACTTTTAGACTTAGGGATGGGCGATGAAAAAGTAGCGATATAAAAATTCTTTAAATATATTTCTTAAATGTGAGATGGTATTAGACTTTAATTTCAAATAAGGTACTCCAGTTGTTATACAGTATTTATGTTTACATTTAAGTATTTGAACAAGTGTTTCATGAACTAGGGGAAGAAAATTATAAACATTTGTATTTATTTGAATTTGCCTCAGTACACTGCAATAGCCTGTTTGAATAAAATTTCTTGTGGCATGTCAGATTTGGCTTTAACAGACTTAAGATTTTCTCTCCCTTTGCAATGAAATTACCAGGATATATATACAGTGGGGAGAACAAGTATTTGATACTCTGCCAATGGGAAAACCCATTATATATATTAGGGCTGTCAAAAATATCGCGTTAACGGGCGGTAAATAATTTTTAAAAATTAATCACGTTAAAATATTTGATGCAATTAATGCACATGCCCCGCTCAAACAGATTAAAATGACAGTACAGCGTAATGTCCGCTTGTTACTTGTTTTTTGGTGTTTGGCACCCTCTGCTGGCGCCTGGGTCCAACTGATTTTATGGGTTAGTGCAATGAGTGAGCATGGTGTAATTCACATCAACAATGGCGAGCTACTAGTTTATTTTTTTATTGAAAATTTTTACTAATTTTAATAAGACGAAAACATTAAGAGGGGTTTTAATATAAAATTTCTATAAGTTGTACTAACACTTATCTTTTAAGAACTACAAGTCTTTCTATCCATGGATCGCTTTAAGAGAACGTTAATAATGTTAATGCCATCTTGTTGATTTATTGTTATAATAAACAAATACAGTACTTATGTACCGTATGTTGAATCTATATATCCGTCTTGTGTCTTATCTTTCTATTCCAACAATAATGTACAGAAAAATATGGCATATTTTATAGATGGTTTGAATTGCTATTAATTACGATGAATTAATTTTTAAGCTGTAATTAACTGGATTAAAAATTATAATCGTTTGACAGCCCTAATATACACACACACATTATATGTATATTGTATATCGATAATAAGCCTAAATACATGAGGATATGACTTTTTGCCCATATCGATCAGCCCTAGTTAGATCGAGATTGAAATATTCGTCTCTGCTTACCTACTACCTGAAATGTATGCGCTTCAAATACATCAAGAGTATTACCGTAATTTCCCGAATATAAGGCGCACCCGTGTATAATGCGCACCCCAAATTTACTTGTAAAATCTAGGGAAAATTATTGTACCCGTTTATAACGCGCACCCTACTTTTTGCACCAATAAATTGAATACAAGAAAACAGAGCTCGTGCACAGATACAGAAATGTCATTTTACTGACTAGTGAAACACAGCACAAGCATAGCATATCGGTAGTTTAAAACACTACCATAAACTGACAATATTTACGGTAATAATATGATTTGACAACTACTCCAACTTACCAGAATCTAGGAGAAAACAAAACAGATGTGATTTTTCTTTTAAAAGCTGCTGTATAACTTGCTCGTTTCATCATGATGAATAAATGTTTCTTCCATGGATTGATAGGGTAAAATGAAAGTGAGAACGTAAGTCGGAAATCCGAGAGAGCTCATCGCTGTCGACAAGACAGTAACAATAATAACTATTGTGATTCGGGTTTGAGTTTCCCGAGGGACAGATATAGTTGACGGACACACACAGAAAGTCTGTATTGTTACGTTTATTATGGTCCAAGTTGCGGAGCTGCAATAAACGTTGACTCAAATGAGTTCAAGAAACTAAATTCTGTTCTTTATGAAGAGTAAAAAAAGCAGAATTTAACACAGACGAAATCATTCGGCCAATCAGAGTGAAGTATTACCAAAACAAAATAGTGACGTCACGTACCGTAATGGTCGGCAATGGATCGCCGCATACGTTTCTTCAACAAAACGTGGCCGTGTCAATAATTTTTTTTTTTTTTTTTTTAAATCGGTGTATATAAAATATATATATATTTCTGTCTTCATCCATTTACCCATTTATAATGCGCACCATGATTTAACAAGTTGATTTTGGGGGAAAAAAGTGCGTTATATTCGGGAAATTACGGTACTTGTGGCATGTCAGATTTGGCTTTAACAGACTTAAGATTTTCTCTCCCTTTGCAATGAAATTACCAGGAGATATATATGTAAATATATATACATTGTATATCGATAATAAACCTAAATATATGAGGATATGACTTTTTGCCCATATTGACCAGCCCTAGTTAGACTGAGATTGAAACATTCGTCTCGGCTTGCTTACTAGCTGAAATGTATGCGCTTCACACACATTAACAGTATCAGTTAAGAAGTTTATATATTTTTTTTTTTACCTCATAATAAATCGTCAACTTTCAGCAATACCACCAAGCCCTAGCAACACACTTGAAAAAATTGCGTCTTACCTTTATCATTCGACTGGTCTGCTATATCCACACGGATCCTTCGGTTTCCCAGGTTCTAAAGGTATGAACAGATTGGCAGAAATAAATTTAAAAAATAGAAATGCTACTGTATGTTATGTGTGTTGCAGAATTGGTGCAGAGAACGTAAAAACTCTACTACATTGTGCATTGCCTCACCTCCTCATTGAGACTTAACGCACTTAGGAGAGACTCCACATCATCAAACTCAGCATAGCCGAAACCCTTCAACCTCTCATGGTTGCTGGGTTCACGAGGGAGACGCACTGCACTGATCTGAAAAAATGAAAGAACCAGGCTCCAATATTAAACATTAGGGTCAGCATCAGGAAAAAATAAGCTTGCAATTCTCACCAATATTACATGCAACTATTTCACAACTGCAGGCATATTGCCAGCTCTGATGGCGTGAACATTTAATACATACTGCCAAGCCGCGAAAGAAGTCTTTGATCGACTCTTCAGTGACATCATAGGGAAGGTTGCCGAGAAAGGCAGTGTATGGCGGGCTGCGAGGCAGTCGAGACCGATCAATATTGGGCTCACGAGCCGAACGGGGTGCTGTGGGCAGGATGGATCGGTCGATAGGCGGGGCCCGGAATGAATCCTCATCTGTGTGCCATGAAGTTGACACTGAAAAGTTGAAAAGAGGAAAATTAAATCAGACTAATGTCAAAATTTAATATATATGGCGGGAAACACAAACGACTGAAAAAGCTGTTTCTGCTCTTGCACTCCTCTTTAAAATAAACTGCTTTATTTTAAGCCAAAACATTCATGATTCATGCCGCATTAAAACCCCAAACTATTTTTAATAGGTCCGTTTTACCCTGGAAACCCCCATTTACGGACATCGCGCAACCACTTTTGTTTCAACCGAGCCATAAAAAGAAGGCAATTTTATTTAGGTTTCAAAATTTCTCGTTTTTAGCTTAGAATCATTAATTGATGTCTAATATTTAGTTAAAAAAAAAAAAAAAAAAATGACTTTAAAAAATTATTCAGTCGCATATTCTAAACTTTAAAAAAAAATTATGTCACAATGAAAAAAATGGTGTGTCAATAAGTCACGGATATCTACCTCATAGCTATCGCTTAATTGTATTTTTTTTTGGTGGTGTCGCATTTCCCAATATGTTAGATGATAAATAACCGATCCAAACAAAGAAAAATTGAAAAGAATAAAAAAAAAACATTTAAAAGAGTAAAATATGAAAAAGAAAATCTCGACCACTCCTTGATGTCTGCGATTTCTGCATCGTGACCCTTGTTATATTACCATGTTTCACCCATAAAATCCCCCAAAAATTCCGCTGTGGCCATTCACAGCTGTGTCTAGACACTCGGTGATACATGCTACATGGAATTTTTGGATCCAAAACCCGGTAATTACTCGTTAAAATCATGGCGTCTTTAATTACGCTCTCTCGTGCTCTCCCCTCCATTCTGTTAAAGTGATCCATAGATAGACTTGTAGTTCTTAAAAGATAAATGTTAGTACAAGTTACAGAAATTTTATATTAAAACCCCTCTTCATGTTTTCGTTTTAATAAAATTTGTAAAATTTTCAATCAAAAAATAAACTAGTAGTCCGCCATTGTTGATGTCAATAATTACACAATGCTCATGGGTGCTTAAGCCCATAAAATCACTCGCACCCAAGGGCCAGCAGAGGGCGACGAAACTCCAAAAAACACAAGTAAAAAGTTGGCATTGCACTGTGCTGTCATTTTAATCTGTTTGAGCGGGGCATGTGCGTTAATTGCGTCAAATATTTTAACGTGATTAATTTTAAAAAATTAATTACCGCCCGTTAACGCGATAATTTTGACAGCCCTAAAAAGAACGTGAGCTCACCATCTCCATCCAAGTCGTCCGTTTCATCAGCCCAGCTAGTGGTTTTGACGGGGTAGCTGGGTGGCGGGCCACTGCCTCCGCTTTCGTCCGCCAAGAAGTCTGTCAGAGTTAGGGTCTTCCCCTTCTTATTCTTCTTCTTAGCTAAAGGAAAAAAAAAAACACAGTTTGCACATTTACTTGGCATGCCGTGACGAAAACGACAGTTTCACTTAAAACTCTATAATCTTGGTTACGTTTGACTGTGACTGCATGAGCGACATAATATCTTGTTTTGGGATGATTAATGTGCCTGCATATGTTAATTCTGCTGCTGTGAAATTCCACATGGGATTAATTAAGAAATGCACCTATTATTAGGGATGTCCCGATGCTGATTTTTATTTTGTTTACGAACAGACTTTTTCAAGATATGTTTTGCAGATACCGATCCGATACATATAAAAAATCAACACGGTTCCAAGAAGGTTAGTTCAGGTGGTGAAAGGAAAAAGGTGACGCTTCCCATTAAAATGAAGAATGAAATGATAGAAAAATATGAGCGCAGTGTGCGCATCAGTGAACCGGCTCGACAATACGGCTGAGAATAGTCTTTATAAGGTGACAATTATTATTGTGGTAACATCGCCAAAGAAATCACTATATTCGTCAGGTGTTTAATCATTTATTTCAGAACTTGTGCAAACCAACAGGTCTAATGTCCGCTGCCGTGAACGCCAACAGCAACAGAACATTAAAAGAGAAAGTAAAATCTCTACCGCACCTTTCTCACTCAGCCACATCAGCCACGAGGTGCTTTCAGGTACAGCACGCAACATACAACCGCAACATTAGAACCCGATTTGCTCCATTACTACAGGAAATTATATAATTATTCCGATATTTATGATTTATTTCTTTTGCTATATGTAATTGCCATTTGTAATAGTACCGGCAATATTAAGGGTTGTGGAACAAATGAATGGATTTATTATGCATTCTTATAGGAAAATCCTGCTCGGCGTTTCACCATTTGGACTTACAAGGTCCTGGAACTAATTAACTTCGTATGTAGAGGTACCACTGTATGTATAATTCACAAAATGAATTTAGAGTGGACATCCACCTGAGTCATAGTAATGAAGAACACTTCAAAAAATTATCTGAATGGCAAAGAAGTCTGTAAGGAGGACCCAATGTATTTTATCAACAAAAGGCTGACTGCAAGCTCTATTGTGGATTCCAGCATTCTTCATATTTAACTGTTAACATACTATTTGCCAATTGACGTCTGTTTGCATTCGTGGCCGACCACCTGTTTCCACTTCCTACTTAATGTGTAAATATTCGTAATTCAACCATCTACAAAAATATGACTGTAGCGGTACATAAACGGTTATGCAATTACAGTACTACCTCGACATTTGATCACTTTGACACACGATCTAATCGACATCCGAAGTAAAATTTGACTATTTGTTTCTATATCCAACATGTTCGAAATACGACGATTTATGACAGCGCCACAGTTTGTTTTCATGCAAGACGGACGCACAGCAGATTTCCTTGTGCGAGAAAGTAACATGGATTCCTAGAATGTTAGCGCAGGTGCTGAAAAAAGTAAAAACAGTGACGCTTACCATTGAAATAAATATGGAAATTATACAAAAATATGAAAGTGGTGTTCACATCCGTGAACTGGCTTGACAATACGGCCGTAGAATGTCTACGATCTCGACGCTCCTCCTCAGAACTCCGTTCACCGGTCTTCGTTAGTTAAGGTGACAATTATTATTATTATGGTAACATCGCCAAAGAAATCACCAGCTTCCTCAGGTTTTTAATCATTTATTTCAGAACTTGTGCAACACAACACGGCTACTGTCCATCGGAGCTGAAGAGAACATGAAAAGTGAATGTTAAAACTAATGCACCTCTTACACTCAGCTACGCGGTGCATTCAGGTATACCACGCAAAACACATCCGCCACATTAGAACCCAACTTATTAGATTATTCCAGGTACAGTGGTACCTCTACATACAAACTTAATTTGTCCCAGGACCTTGTTTGTAAGTCGAAATGGTCGTATGTCGAGCAGGATTTCCCCATAAGAATACATTATAATTCCATTAATTCTTTCCACATTCCAAAAAACCTACACTAAATCCTTAATACTGCTGTTACTATTGCAAATAGCAATTACAAAGAGCAAAACAAATTATGAATAATAGTAATAATAATACCTGTAATAATGTAACGAATCGTGGGCTAATGTGACAGACTTTTTTTTGCAGTACCTGAACGCACATCGGGGCTGTTTTGATGCTGGCATTGTGTTGCACAAGTTGATGGAATAAATGATTAGAAACCTGACGAAGCTGGTGATTTCTTTGAGGATGTTACCACAATAAGAACTGTCACCTTAACTTGTAAAGACTGGCGAACGGAGGTCGGAGGAGGACTGCGAGATCGTAGACATTCTGCGGCCGTATTGTCGAGCCAGTTCACGGATGCGCACACTACGCTCAAATTTTTCTACCAATTCATTCTTCATTTCAATGGTAAGCGTCACCTTTTTTCCTTTATTTCACCACCTGCACTAACCTTCTTGGAACCCGTGTTGATTTATCTCACAAGAAAATCCGCTGTGCGTCCGTCTTGCAATAAAACAAAAACTGCGGCGCTGTCATAAATTGTATTTTTAGTACGAGCATGTCATGGGATGCAGAAACAAAAGACTGGCGGACGAAAGAGCACCGCCGGCAGAGATCGACATTCTACAGCCCTATTGTCAACCCAGTTCATGGATGCACACACCATGCTTATATTTTGCTATCATTTATATCTTCATTTCAATGGTAAACATCACCTTTTCTTTCTTTTTTCCTCCACCTGCACTAACCTTTTAAGATCCAGTGTTGATTTCTCTCACAAGAAAATCAGCCATGTATCCGTCTTTCGGCAAAACAAAGATACTGCGGCGCTGTCAAAAATTGTCGAATTTCGAGCATGTCTTCGGACGTAGAAACAAATGGCGAATACATTTTACGTCGGATGTCAAAAAGATCGTGTGTCAAAGTGATCGTATGTAGAGGTACCACTGTATTCTTAATATTTATCATTTATTTGTTTTACCATGTGTAATTTCCATTTGTAATAGAGGCGGTATTTTTTAAGGATTTAGTGTAGGTTTTTTGGGCTGTGGAACAAATTAATTGAATTATAAACTACAGTGGTACCTCCACATACGAAGTTAATTCGTTCCAGTTAATTCGTTCCAGGACCTTGTTTGTAAGTCGAAATGGTTGTATGTCGAGCAGGATTTTCCCATAAGAATACATTATAATTCCATTAATTCGTTCCGCAGCCCAAAAAGCTCCACTAAATCCTTAATAAATACTGTTGTTACTATTGCAAATAGCAATTACAAACAGCAAAACAAATACATTATGAATAAAAATCGGAATAACAACAACACCTGTAATAATGTAACAAATTGAGGTCTAATTTGGCAGTCGTATTTTGTGTCGTGTACCGGAACGCACCGCTGGGGTGATGGCAAAGTGAGAGTGTGCAGTTGAGCTAGTATCCCTTTAACTTTTAACATCCTATTGTTGCGGTCTGTTGGCGTTTTTTTGTTTGTTTTTTTGCAAAAGTTCTGGTTAAAATGAATAAAAACCTGAGGATCTCTTTGGGAATGGTTGTCACCTTTACTTATGAAGACTGACAAACGGAGGTCAGAAAATTATTGTCAAGCAGTTCAAGGACGCGCACCCAACGCTCATATTTTTCCATTGGAAAGCCTCACCTTTTCTCTTTTTTCACCACCTGTTTTAACACTCTTGGAACTAGGGCTGCACCTATCGATTATTTTAGTAGTCGATTAATCGATGAACTAGTTAGTCCAAATAATCGAGTAATCGGATAAGGAACATGAAAAATTAAAATACCTCAGCTGAGGCTCAAACGGTATTAAATTAAAAAAATAAATAAATTAGGATCTATGTACAACAAAAGAACGTTTGGCTAACATAGATAGCAAAAGTACGCTAGCTTAAATGCTATTAAAATGCTAACATTTTTCCCCCCTCAATGCTCTTAATGGTTCAGACACAAATTCCATCAGAAAAATCAGCTAAATATGTCTATAAACTAAATAACGAATGCATTAAAAAAACATTAGCTCAAACAAAAACTTGGCTTATGTTGGTCTTCACATTGAGCAGCTGGATTCAGCCATGTGAAATGAGGCAGACTAGGAGGCAGTGTATCCACCCAAATCAGTAAAACTGAATGCAAACACTTTCAAAATAAACCATTACAACGCCACTTTACTTAAACGAATACTCGAAGCAGCAAAATTTAATTCAAATCTTTTTCTAATCGAATACTCGAGTTAATCGATTAATAGTTGCAGTACTACTTGGAACCCATGTTGATTTCACAAGAAAATCCGCCGTGTGTTCGTCTTGCGGGAAAACGATGAAACTGCGACGCTGTCATAAATCATCAAATTTCGAGCATTCCGCCGAATGTAGAAACAAATGGCGAGTCAAATTTTACGTCGGATGTCGAAAAAGATCGTGTGTCGAAGCGATGGTATGTCGAGGTACCACTGTATTCCTATAGGCCCCAATCACGTGACGTCACAACTCTACCCCCCTGACTGGTGCCGCCATATTGTCCGCCAGCTCATCGTGTTTACATATTACCGCTACGTACATTCCTCCTATTACTACGTGTTTTTCTGCTTGTCTAAGGAATCACCGCCTAGTAAATGAACCCAAAAACCTTCCTGACAATCGTTAACATTGATTAATCAAAATGGTGAAGGCATGTGCGGCGGTTGGTTGCAGTAACAGAGAAGATAAACGGTCATTTTAGTAGTTACTGTGTGGCCATTGTTAAAAGGGCAAATCTCTAAAGCAGCACGGTTTGTTTATCTCGGTCCATGATGCGTTTGTGTCGACAGCCGTCAGACAGCGGCGAAAACATCAATATGATGCCAACACGATCGCAGACATCATCAGACGGAGACTACGAAGCTCGTCGCCACAGTTGCGCAGCAAGAAGGTGAGCGCAACAACAGGTGTTGTGCCAAAAAATAGCCGCCCTGTGTGAAATGTCCTCCCTGACGAGGGCGCCCACACGGAAACGACTTTCTTGTACCGTGAATATGTATTATTTTACTCTGCTTGAACTAATAAATGTCATACCTGTGTGATTGTCATTAGGATATGGTCGTGAAAACCTGTAGACTAATACATTTCTGTTCAAAGATGGTTATGTGGCCCAGTCCACGATTTGTTACTAAAATACAGTACTAATATTTTGTGTAATTTAATTATTTAAAACTGGTCTTACGGTCGTAAATCCATTATTGTAATACGTCAATGAAAACATTTGATGTTTTCCCCTCAATAAAGCGTTATAAGTAAGCGCTCCCGTCAGGAGGGACAATTTACGCGGGGCAGCTATTTTACGGCACATTCCAGCCCGTTATCGATCACGTTTCATTTTACCATCGTGACAACGGTGACGCTCAGCGGACCAAATGTCGGTTTATATTCGGGCCGGTGCCGATTTTAGGTACCCGACTCCTCATCGTGACATAAACTGGAGTATGATTGGAAATTTTGTGGTCTCAGGACAGAAGGAGACATCGGTTTGGGCATCAAATATGGATCTGGTGACAAATAACGGCTTTTATGCAACTCATCCAATGAGTCTACAGCGTCTGAAAGCACCGGGGCTTCCATAATTTGCAAGTGAATCCACCTTTAGAAACTACGATCATTGACAATACGGAAACACAATGACGGACAATGGCGACACAATACAGCGATCACGTGATTGTGTGACGTTGGTGATTGGGGTCTATAGACCAGGGGTTTTCAACCCAGTCCTCAAGGCACACTGTGGGTCCTGGTTTTTGTTCCAGCCGATCCAGCAGAGACAGTTGAACCAATGAGGCTTCTGCTAAAACAAGCCACACCTGACTGCAATCAACTGATTGCACTTGTAAAACACCAGATTGGGGAAAAAGTGTTGTCATCTTGTTTGGTAAGAATGAAATCCTGCACCCACAGTGTGCCTTAGTGGAATAGGTTGGGAACCCCTGCTATAGACCCCACTCACATGACCTCACAACCACGCATCCGCGCCATATTGTCCGTCAGGTCTTCGTGTTTACGCATTACCGCTACGTAAATTCCTCCTATAATGGCGTGTTTTTCTGCTCGTTAACATTAATAATCAAAATGGTGAAGGCGTGTGTGGTGGTTGGTTGCAGTAACAGAGAAGATAGACGGAAAGACGAAGTTCTACCGTATTCCGAGAGACCCGGAGAGGAGAGCGAGATGGACTGCTGCAATTCGATGAGAAAACTGGGCACCAAACGATCACTACAGATTATAAAGTAATCATTTTATATCTGGTAAGATGCATTTAATATATATTTAGAGGGTTTGGGGCTGACAACCACAATTAAGAGCAATGAGAGGCTAATTGCCGACAACATACAGTTTCAAATTCAGGATGCTTATTTCTTCCACCATCATTATTTTTTTAATAATATTTAGCTGGTACCAAGTGAAAGAAGTTAAACAGGTGTGTCCAAACCTTTTGCAAAGGGGGCCAGATTTGGTGTGGTAAAAATGCGGGGAGCTACCTTGGCTGATTTACATAGAACAATATATTTAAACAAATTTTAGCAAGCCCTTCTGTGTGTCAAATTTGCTTTACAATTTTTTTTTTTTAATTCATAATTTCAACAATCTCGTCTTTGTGGCGTTCTCTTTCAACACTCGGGCTCTTGCGAAATACTGCTGCTGTGAAAGTAAACTAGCGTCAAGTGGCTAAAAATTTCTCGCTGCATATCTTCCCTGTAATGTTGTCGTACATGTCAGTGTGTCTTGTTCGGTAATATCATTATCGCGTCACATCGAACTCTTTGAAAACAGCGACTGTCTCTTTGCAAATGAGGCAGACACAGTTGTTGCGTATTTTATTGAAGAAATAGTCCAATAACCACCTATCCTTGAAGCGTTGGCCATCCTAGTCAACTTTTTTTTTTTTAAATTGATTGTCGCCATTTTAAAAAATTGGAAGTATAGGGTCACACGGGGTAATGTTGCTTAGAGTGCTGCTCTTAAAGTTTTTCAAAGTTTCGTGGGAATAGGCTGAGTTTCTGTGGACAAGATAGTTGTAGATATCAGGGTAGCAGATGTCAGGCAGAGACAGCGGGTCGAAAAATATCGATTTAGGCATCAAATATGGATCTGGCGAATGGATAGACTGAAGCTTTTCCACATAACGCCTTTTATGCAACGCATCCAATGAGTTTACAGCGTCTGAAAGCACCGGGGCTTCCATGAATTGCACGACAAATTGAAACCATTGAGAATACGGATAAACAATGACGGACAATATGGTAGCCGGATAAAGCGACACGTGATTGTGTGACGTTGGTGAGTGGGGTCTATAGGAAACCCTGCTCGACATACGACCGTTTCGATTTACAAACAAGGTCCTTGAACGAATTAACTTCGTATGTAGAGGTACCACTGACCACTGTACTTTCTTGCTAATTATTATGAATCAGTGAAAGAAGAGCCAGTCAAGGGCAGCACGTGGCAGTCAAACAGATGTCAAAAAACACACTCCATTCATAAGGTTGACTACTTAGGATGCTACCGCAGCTTAGTCAGCACAACGCGCGCTGACGGGAGTGTACCGCTGCTGAGTTGGCTGGCTTTTACGGCCTAGCGCAAGTCGCAGCGCCGCGGTTCCAGTGCGCAATCGTCGTAATAACTTTGACCGGAAAGACTGCGGCCGCCCCGACGATGAAAGGCCACCACGGATGTGTTTGGGATGCGAGATAGAGCACTACAGCCGACCGGGTTTAATCACGCACATACACTAGGGAGCGCGGACGTACACGTGGGGAAAGTCCTCGGATAGCCCGGGCTGATCGGCCCAACCCCTCCTCCATTAAACGCGCCTGCGCCCGTTGCTGTCTGGTGTGCTCCGAGCTTTAGCTAGCAGTTTGCTAACACGTCACATAGCGACCAAGTCTACGCAATGCAACTTTAACTAAGGCGTATCAACTAAACACCAGACAAATTCGACTTGTTGCATCAACAAATACAAATGACATGTGGTGAGAATGTTCAAATGAAGCGAGTCGTTGCTTCGTGCAGTTACCCTCCTTCAACGGTTTCGCATGTACCATCTTAAAAATAGCAATCGGCCCATTTTCCTGCACCAGAGGACGACGAGGAAGTGAGCGAGGAGTTACTTACAACTACCAAACGCGATGTGCTGAGATATTCGGCTTTAAAACGGGCTGAATTCTAGCCCAACCGACCCTATCGGTTCACCCACATAAACCTCACCTGACGCCGCCATGTTGAAGAGCGAGTTCGCGGTAGTTCCCGGATGAAAGCGTCAGCGGGTTATTATCGGGAGCGCGCATTCGCGTTCACGTGCTCCGTCGAACTGCCACGCTCTCTTCTCTTCCCTTGGACTGCCGTCATTCACACTTGCTGTCTGCAATATTATTTTTATTTTTTGTAGACGAAAGCCTCCATAACATCTGGACACTTTGTTTTATGGGATATTTGACCAGTGTTTGATGAAATGTGCAGCATTTTGAAGTCGGAAGACCGACGACCAAATACATTGAGTACATAGAACCAGAGGCGGAGTTTGACTTTTGGGGCGGGGGGGCACAACATATTGATGACCCCAAAACGCAGTGTCAGCAATACAAGTAACTTACAATCATACTTATAATACTAAATTGAAAATGAGCGTTTTTTTTTAATTTTCCATCATATTGAGGGGAATTCTAAATCAGGCTGCTTAGGACAGCTGTACTTTTCGCCAAGATCGGCATCCATTGACTATGGTACGACCGCCGGTGTCATGCCAATGTAGTTACCCCTGTCAAAAATTGTATCCCGTGGACGGACCCACTGGGCTGTACTGATTTGCTTCATTTCCGCATTTTGGTGATGTAGTTATCTGCGAGGTTTTAAAACATGTCCCGTACATGAAAAAAACTTTTTTTTTTCCTTTCATATAACGTAACATATGTACTGAGCGTAAAAAAAGGCGACGTTTTACTGTTTTACTTGTAGGATGACCTATAACCAGGGGTGAAAGTGGCTAGAATTTCTTGCTGGAACTCCCCGATGTGAAGGTCGCCACGGAGCCAGAAATTGTATTCATTTATTGAGTTTTTTTCTTTCTTTCATTTTTGTGTGTGTGTGTGTGGGGGGTCAAACCTCTTAAACTACTGAAATGCAAAGAAAACTGTTTTGCACAGTTATTTCTATAACACATACAAAAACTGATTTTCATTAAAAAGTTTTTTTTCAATGATTTGCAAAAAAAAGTTAACAAAAACAGCAATAACCGCAACCTCCATCTCCTAATTTTTATTTTCACTCATTTCCTCGCATACTAAATGCCAAATCTCAATTTAAACTACTTAAGAACATAGGATGTATATTGAAATTGAAGTTAATGTAAACATTCACTTTTTGTTTATTTTTTTAATAACGAAGATATAAGTACCATACATTCAGAAAAATAAGTACAAATGCAGAGAGAAATATTTTGAGATATTTTGAAGATCACGCAAACATCGACTTTTTTTTTAAATCATAAGGAAATAAATAAGTAGCCTAACATAAACGAACAAATTTAAGTCCAAAGTGCACATTGACAGCTAAAATGTTCTGAAACTCCCCATTAGAGCAAATAAAACTGAATATGATAAATAAGCCTCCTCAACTCTTTCGTTGCTCTTAAAGATTTGATCCATTTTGTGTTGCATTGCCCTTTTTTGTCGCATTAATTTTACAAGTTTTTTTTTTTTTTTTTTTTTTGCTGCTCTAGAAAACATGCACATTTGAACCAATCAGAGCTAACTATCTCTTCTGATCACATGTCAGTATGCCAGCCAATTGAACAGATGAATGAGTTCTGGCATTTTGCTTTGCTGCGTGTATTCGCACATTGACGTGACTCATCATCGTCAGACTCGGATAACTGCAGCAGCTGGGGAAACCTCCATGCCGTCCGTGGAATATGATAGATAATAAATATAGGTGTAAACGGATTACGCTACACAAGCACTTTATCATGCTTGTTGTTAACACTTGTGTATGTAAATCTGATGTTGGTACATGTTGGTTGGTTGTTGGTGTTTTCTTCTTGGAGATGAAATGCATGTGTGGCAGCTTAGCATTTTTTTTTTTTTTACATAGCGTTTTGACAGTTGCTGTCATATTTTCTGAATTACGTCAACATTACGTCAGAAACTCGTTCGGTACGCCTCTGTTCCAAACCGAGCACCAAGTACCGAAACGGTTCAATACATGTACCGTTACACCCTTAGTGTTTACTTACGTTACGTTTTGTGTAAAGCGACGGATGATGGTCACATAAATGTGAAATCAGGTTGAAGGTCCCGCTGTCCTTCCTACTCTAAGCCGCGGCCGCCTGTTTCTTTTAGATAGCCGAAGTACTCCCATACTAGCGACTTTTTTGAGAGGGGAAAAAGCTCAGGTGTTGTTTCAACACCCTCAGTCTTTGTGTCTATTCTACAGCACAGCGAATTACAAGAAACAGAAACTTGACATTTTTCAATCTATGTGTAATAATTTGATGTAATATACGATTTTCACTGTCTAAAATGACTTACAAAAAGTATTGAACTTTTTTCCCACTATTGTAATTATACTGTATGTACATACGCCTGAACAAACGCACAGAAACAATTTCAATCCATGACTTCTCTACTGTGAGTCAGATGCAGATGCTGGGCTAATGGATAGGCAAGCCAGGCAGTTGCTTGGAGCCTTGGCAAACAAAGGGGCCCCAGATGATTGCCAAACGACAAGAATTGACCGTTTGAAATGACACCGCAGTTACAAACCCCCCTTTGTGGGGCTCCACCAATCTTCCGTATTGACCTGCACTTGACGCTGTCAGTAGACACCACATATTTCATGAAAAGTGTAATTCAAGTAATTTTATTTGCCATTATTTATTTATACGTCATGTGTTTTCTATACATACAGTTGTGGTCAAAAGTTTACATACACTTGTGAAGAACATAATGTCATGGCTCTCTTGAGTTTCCAGTTATTTCTACAACTCTGATTTTTCTCTGATAGAGTGATTGGAACAGATACTTCTTTGTCACAAAAAACATTCATGAAGTTTGGTTCTTTTATGACTTTATTATGGGTGAACAGAAAAAAGTGATCGAATCTGCTGGGTCAAAAATATATATACAGCAGCGCTAATATTTGGTAACATGTCCCTTGGCCATTTTCACTTCAATTAGGCACTTTTGGTAGCCATCCACAAGCTTGTGGCAAGCTTCTGGTTGAATCTTTGACCACTCCTCTTGACAGAATTGGTGCAGTTCAGTTAAATTTGATGGCTATCTGACATGGACTTGTTTCTTCAGCATTGTCCACAAGTTCTCAATGGGGTTTAAGTCAGGACTTTGGGAAGGCCATTCGAAAACCTTAATTCTAGCCTGATTTAGCCATTCCATGACCACTTTTGATGTGTGTTTGGGGTCATTGTCCTGTTGGAACACCCAACTGCGGCCAAGACCCAATCTTCGGGCTGATGACGTTAGGTTATCTTGAAGAATTTGAAGGTAATCCTCCTTCTTCATTATCCCATTTATTCTCTGTAAAGCACCAGTTCCATTGGCAGCAAAACAGCCCCACAGCATAATACTACCACCACCGTGCTTGACGGTAGGCATGGTGTACTTGGGGTTAAAGGCCTCACCTTTTCTCCTCCAAACATATTGCTGGGCATTGTGGCCAAACAGCTCGATTTTTGTTTCGTCTGACCACAGAACTTTCCTCCAGAAGGTCTTATCTTTGTCCATGTGATCAGCAGCAAACTTCAGTCGAGCCTTAAGGTGCCGCTTTTGGAGCAAGGGCTTCCTTCTTGCACGGCACCCTCTCAGTCCATGGAGATGCAAAACACGCTTGACTGTGGACACTGACACCTGTGTTCCAGCAACTTCTAATTCTTGGCAGATCTGCTTTTTGGTGATTCTCGGTTGAATCTTCACCCTCCTGACCAATTTTCTCTCAGCAGCAGGTGATAGCTTGAGTTTTCTTCCTGATCGTGGCAGTGACAAAACAGTGCCATGCACTTTATACTTACAAACAATTGTTTGCACTGTTGCTCGTGGGACCTGCAGCTGCTTTGAAATGGCTCCAAGTGACTTTCCTGACTTGTTCAAGTCAATGATTCGCTTTTTCAGATCCATGTATGTATATTTTTGACCCAACAGAATTGATCACTTTTTCTGTTAACCCATAATAAAGTCATAAAAGAACCAAACTTCATGAATGTTTTTTGTGACAAAGAAGTATCTGTTCCAATCACTCTATCGGAGAAAAATCAGAGTTGTAGAAATAACTGGAAACTCAAGAGAGCCATGACATTATGTTCTTCACAAGTGTATGTAAACTTTTGACCACAACTATATAGTCGGCCAACTTTATTTTTCTTTTGATGTGGTCATGTAGATTGTTTACTTATTTATTGTGCATTCATGTGTGCAAAATCCAAATTTTTGTGGCGTGGGGCCCCAGGGATTTCTTGCTTGGAGCTCTAAGGGACCCGAGCAACACCACTGGTCAGATGTGCTAAACACTCCTACACGTGATGCCTTTCACATAACCTTCGATTCATCATGATATCAACATGTAAATAATAATTGTGTTTTATACTCTGTGGCAAAAATACACAAAAATCCAACACTGATGCTCAACAAATAATTTTATTCTTGCGATGTGATGCAATCATGCGATGTTCTGGGATTGTATTCCTTAATTGAACATTTTTGTTTGTTTTTCCAAGCATCCCTGGAGCCTCTAGCACAGGAACTGTTGCCGACATCTTATTGAAGGGCATCTTGGAGCCTAAACACAATGTAAATCAATAGGTTAAAAATTATACAAGGGATTGAGACTCACTTTCAACATTTTTTTTACATTACAATTTGCAATTTTAGTTCATAATGATTTTTTAAAAATAATTTATTTATTTTACTTATTATAAACTCATTGTACAGGTAGTCCCCGGGTTACCACATACCCGACTTAAGTGATTTTGACTTTACAATGCCGGAGTCTTGTCCGCCATTTTGTATCCAGTTGTTTTTTAAAGAAAAAAAATACATAATGTTGACTTTTGTTTTGTAATGCAAGCCTTTATTTTGCCGCAGGAAGCGCAGAGGAGGTAGTACTTCCGCACACGAGGAAGAGCGCATTTACGCCCATGAGTTTACAGCTGCAAGCCTGCGCAAACATTTGTTGCTTGTGAATGATCCGCAGAGGCAACGCCTGTATTTAGCACCTTTTTTTACTTTTTATTGTCCGTTTCCAATTGTGGTTGAATTCTTCGGCGAGTTTATGTGATTATTTTTGATGATGTCTTGACGCTAACTGATACCTGCTAATCATTTGTGTGGATTGTTATTGTTGTATCAGCAGCTAGTTATTAACGCAAATTTGAATTGCTGTTATTGAAGATGAAACTGATTTAATTACAATTTTATTTTAGTTGAATTCTGCAAGTGTTGATGTCATGAGCAGCTGAATAAAGTCAGCAAACAACACGGATGTCTGACATCGTCATTTCGGAGCTTAGCTCGCTGACTAGCTAGGATTTAGCTGCAATGTCTTGGCGAGGACAGTACAATGACGTATAATACATGTTTTGAGTAGCTATTTTGAGATTTAGGGGTACTTAAAGGGTTAATTCCGATTTACGTGGAAATTCTGGTTACATAGCCACCGTAGGGACGGAATTCGTTCTAACCCAGGGACTACCTATACTACACAATTACTTATTTTAATGTTTTTTACTTTAAATTGCCGCAACTAATTTTCAGTATAACTCTTACTTGAAATCACCGCCGTCCAGCAGGCTCTTGTAGGTCTCGATCTCAGCTTCCAGTTTCACCTTGAGGTTGAGCAGAGCCTCATACTCTTGCGTCTGCTGGTTGATATTTGCACGCAAGTTTCCGAGCTCCTCCTCCAGATGTAGGATGATAGCGTTATACTTCTCCATTTCCATGTTGTTACGTAGCTCCGTGTTGCGTAGCGTGTCTTCGAGCGATGCTTTCTAATAAGCCATCATAAAAGCAATGACATGTTTCGTGGGGTTTAAGGGTTATTCTTATAGATACAAATAGGAAAAAAATGCTCACTAAGCTCTGTTGAGACGCAAGCTCGATTTCAAGAGTCTGTATTTGTCTGGATAAGTCACTCCGTTCCATTTGGGCACCCTGGAGTGCCTCTGTGTTCTGTGATACTTGAGCCTGGACTTCCGCCGTCTAAAGTCGAAAGAAGGAAGCATATCACTCTCATCAATAACTTTGTTCATGAAGACCCTTCTTAGCACCACCTAACCTGGTTTTCATGCCACCGTTTGAGATCCTCTGCATTCTTGACTGCGATCTTCTCGTAGTTACCCCTCATGTCCTCCATGATCTGTGACAAGTCTTGGCCTTTGGGGGCGTCGACATCTACTTGTACTCCTGACTGGGAGATCTGATTTCTCAGCTCCCTCACCTCCTACACCACAATACAATGAAGACAAAAAGAACAAATTTAAAATGAATTTGCCCGTTCATACACTAGTGTTGATGACTTTTCTTCTCTGTCTTTTATTGCTTTGAATTTAAATTATACGCAACACTCAAAGATTAGTTTGGATGCCAAATATACAAGCAATTGTTTTGTGCGGTACACTCACATTCTCGTGGTTCCTCTTGAGGAACTCAAGCTCCTCCCTCACGGCTTCTATCTCGCTTTCAATGTTCATCCTGCTCATGTTGGTCTCATCAATGACTTTCTTTAGCCCGGCAATGTCGGCCTCAACTGACTGGCGTATTGCCAGCTCTGTGTCAAACCTGTACAAACCAACACTCGGTTACAAACATTTGCTACATCTTGTGTAGCAATGGCCAGATAAGCATATAAATCGGCTAATAACAAAAGTCACATTCACATTTTTAAAAGGGTGATTTTCATCCTTCTTGGTCAGGCAGTGCACTGGAGTTGCCAATTAAAGTTAATGATGTTTGACAGACGTTAAGGTTTGATCTTGCCAGGGACGCTTGGAAGCCGAAACTTCAAAGCGCCGCATGCGTCAATCATTATTTAACTTGTTAAACAGTTGCTGTGGCAACTAATTGTGTTGAAGTGAGCAGCTTGAGAGGATTCGAGTGGACTCACTCAATGAAGTATTTAATAACGACAAGATTTTTTCTGCTTTATTCTTATTTAAAAATAATTCAGTGAGACAGTAGCATGTTTAAAACTTAACATGATTATTACATTTGAAGTGCTTATAAACTATTTATTAAAATACATAACGTACATACAAAAAGCATAGCCTCCACCATCAGTTGACAAGACAGCTCCCACAGACATTGCAACACGCCTTCCCGTAGTGGGCCGAACCCAGGCAGAAGTTGAGGTGGCTTTCACTTTGATAAACTCAAACACACGCTGCGTTCTAATGCCGGATTTAAGTGGAAATAGGACAAATGTTTTACTGCATACAAACAGGCAATAGTGTCTCAGTAGTGATTTGGTCGAGGTCAAGGTAATTAATATATTTCTCGCATCATGCATGCACTTTGAAACGTTGTATATACAGTGAAATGAATGGAAAAAATTAGCCTAACTTTTGCTTTAAATATTTATGTAAAATGTTTTTTGCTTTTAACCAAGAACCTAGACTGTTTTAGGTTCATTTCAATAGAAATTTTGTGATTTAAGCATTTATTTAAAGGAATTTTTAACTTAAAAGGTGTTTGTTTCGTGATGGCCGCTATGTTGGATTACACAATACTGTAACTTTTGCTTGAAATACTTACGTAAAGGAACGATAACTGCTCGTTTTTTGCTTTTAACCAAGAACCTAGACTGTTTTATGTTCATATCTATACAAATTTCGCGATTTAAGCATTTATTTATAATAATTTTCAACTTAAAAAGCTCTGTTTTGTGACGGCCGCCATGTTGGATTTTTTATCTCTGCACAATAGCGGAATTCAGCCTAAATAAGTTGTGATAGTATATAGAAAATGCAAATTTTGCTTTTGTTGAGTAAAATTAAGATGATTCTGCATGATATCCTCAAGTATTACGTTTCAGATGTGAAAATTGAGTGATTTATAAGCTGTTGAATACTTGTAGTAAATTAAAAAACAAAAGTGGCTGTTTTGGGCAAAACCTTATATGATATGTTAAATATTGCTAGTGATCCTGGAAATGTAGGTGATTATCTCTGCATTTGGTGATTTGAGTGCATATAGCGTAAAATTTGAGACTATTATAGCCACTTTAAGTTTGGTTATACTTGTATAAATAAATAATTAATCAGGATTTTATTAGTGAACGACTTTTAATTTTTTTTTATGTGACTGCTCATGGAGACTAATATATGCCTAAGGGAGGTGCCTGTCTTTGGTTTGAGGTCACGAGCCGTTTTGATTTTGAAAATATTTAATTTTTAAGTTTTTGAAAATAGGCCCCCAACGGATTCACCACCAGTTCTGTGTCCGTCAACTGATAGTGAAGTCTATGCCTAAAAGTTGTTTTTTTAATCATACTTTTGAAAAAAGTGAAAAACATTTCTTATATAGCTCTCTCTCCAATGCTAAATCTGAATTGAACATACACGAAAAAAAAAAAGAAAAAAAATTGGGGGGTTGCGCCACTTCCCGATTTTTAACTTATCTTGGCGGGCTCTGGTCCCCATTAATAGCAAAAAACGAGGGATCACTGTATTCCCAAAGAGACAAAGCTATTCAAAACTGAATAAAGATGTTATGGCGAGATACTGTTCTCTGTAAAATTCCCAAGGCTGGGTGGTATTGTTTTGTCTTGACTTGGCAAGGCCAAATACCATGTGACAAGGAAGCCTAAATTCATTCAACTTCAACTAACTACATAAGAGGATGAAAAGAAAAAAAACATACTTGACTTTGAAGTCATCTGCAGCCAGACGAGAGTTGTCAATCTGGAGTACCAGACGAGCATTCTCCGATATCTTGTTGAAGATCTGTACAAAAAACAGATAAATTGTTCGATAAGTGTACAGTAAGTACACATTGCAAAATTTATTCTGATCATTTATCCTGGTATTTTTTCTTCACTGTGTATCATTTGGTTGTCAACGTTTCACACTATGGCCAACAATCCGCTGATGTGATCTGGATTTCTGCATCTGTTTAAGACCCCAAGAGTCAGATTACACAAAAGGATCATGGAAGAGCAAGAAGAATGTTCCACTGGAATCGTTTTCTTCCCTGAAAAAAATAGTTCTTCTCCTGAGTAAATCTTGCATATGTGTTTATGTTAATTTTTAAGTTTATTTACATGAGTTTAAAAGCCTAAATTCCTTGTGGCTGGGAGTGAATTTCTTTTAAACTCATTGGTATCCTGCCTGGCAGGAAAGGGAAAACACACAGCCCTTTATGAGTTGAGAACTTTCTTTATGTGATAAGATGTGAAAGATTTTTGGAATTTGGAGAAATATGTGACATTTGACTCAAATGAGTGGAGTTGATTGTTATGCAAGCAGTCCGCTCACGCACATAGAGTATACATTGACACACACACACTGCTGTCAGGACGAGATCCTTTGTGAATGTGTTTTCCACACATCTGTTTCACATTGGGGCCCAAGGACACGGGGGAGTGGCGTAGAATGTCAATTGCAAGCAGCCCCATTTGGAGAACTTTTGTATGTGGAAGTTTTTACCCTCGTGCTGGTGACTCATCAAGGGAAGTTGTGGTCAACTTGAAGCACAGATTGATGGGGGATGGTCAGCCCTGGGCAACCACACCCTTCATTTTGGGGCAAAAAATTGCTAACCAACAGTAAAAATTGTGGAATTACATGCACACTGGTATTGTGAATGAAAAGTTTTGTTTAAAGAACAGCTTGTGAAAAGGATTCTGAATTGCCCAGTAAGGAAAAACGAAATTTTCTGAATCTGAATTACAAATCTATAGTTATTTCTCATCTTCTTAATAACGCACAGTTTTTTATCAATGGATAACATTTGTTCGATTTGACGTACATCCATAGGAGGGACGATTTTAGAACATCTGACTTAACTTGGTGGACCAAGAGATGCTGCTGTAAATCAACACTGATATGGTTAAGTAACGGTAAAACTAAAAGACTCATCACAACCTGATTGCTTGTTAACCCTACCTGTTTACGGAGGTCTTCAATGATGGGTTCATACTTGCTGTAGTCTCTCATGTCAGGCCCTCCGGTCTTCAACGCCTCCCTGATCTTCATTTCCAGGTCCTGGTTGGCCTGCTCCAGGTTCTTCACCGTCTCAAGGTAGTTGGCCAGGCGGTCGTTGAGGTTCTGCATGGCTCCCTTCTCGTTGCCGGTAATGCCAGCTCCCATGCCACCGCCTGCCGCCATGGATACACTGATACCACCACCCATACCGCTGCCCAGTTTGTGTGGGCCCGAACGCAGGGATGATACAGATACTGAGGAGATGCGAGTGTCCTGGCCACCAGCACCGCCGTAGGTGCTGGCAGCACGATAACGAGGTGTGATGTGGGATGCAGAAATCTGCTGAATATTGGATCTCCTGTAGCTCATGGTGAAGAAGTTTCTGTATAACAGAGAAGAATGTGAGAAGTAGAGACTCACTGCTGGTCGGCGTCAGAAGAGACGATGGCAGTGGGAAGTGGGGAACTTATACTCCTCCTTCCTCTCCCTTCCATCTCAATTGGCCTTTTTAGACCCTGCCCACTTCAACATCGCCCCATTTTTCATTTCCTGCTCTTTCAGTCTCTCCTTTGCCCGCATGTTTCCTTTTTCAAATGAGTGTCTTCAGTCGTCATGGAAACAAACAAAGCATATTATCTACAACAAATCCTGCATGACCAATGCAAATCAGTTTGGCGGAGTGATTTAGAGCAGTGGCAAATGAGGGAAGTGTAAAGTTACAGAATGCTTAGCATAGAAACATGGAGGAACTTGGCAAAAGCAACCAAATCATTTTGGTATGCCCATAATAGGAATAATGTCTGTGATTCATTGTAGCCTCCAAGTTTGGTCACTATGGCCACAAGCATGCAACACATGCACATACAGTGGTATGAAAAAGTATTTGAACGTTTTGGAATTTCTAACATTTCTGCATAAAATCACCATTAAATGTGATCTGATCTTTGTCAAAATAACACAGATGAAAAAACTGTCTTCTTTAACGAAAACCACCCAAAACATTTATAGGTTTTTATATTTTAATGAGGATAGTATGCAAACAATGACAGAAGGGGGAAAAATAAGTAAGACAACCATCACAATTAATATTTTATGGCCCCCGCTTTGGCAGCAATAACTTCAACCAGACACTTCCTGTAGCTGCAGTTCAGTCTGGCACATCGATCAGGACTAATCTTGGCCCATTCTTCTCTACAAAACTGCTGTAGTTCACTCAGATTCCAGGGATGTCTGGCATGAATCGCTGTCTTTAGGTCAAGCCACAGCATCTCAATGGGGTTCAAGTCTGGACTTTGACTTGGCCACTCCAGAACGTGTATTTTGTTCTGAAGTTGATTTACTTCTGTGTTTTGGATCATTGTCTATCCTCTTTTTAGCTTCAACTATCTAACAGACGGCCTCAGGTTTTCCTGCAAAACATCCTGATAAATGTTTGAATTCATTCTTCCATTAACGATTGCAAGTTGTCCAGGCCCTGAGGGAGCAAAACAGCCCCAAATCATGATGCTCCCTCCACCATGCTTCATGGTGCGGATGAGGTGTTGATGTTGGTGAGCTGTTCCATTTTTCCTCCACACATGATGTTGTGTGTTACTCCCAAACAATTCAAGTTTGGTTTCACCAGTCCACAGAATATTTTGTCAAAACTTCTCTGGAGTCTCCAAGTGACTTTTTGCAAAAATTAAACAGCAATGTTTTTTTGTTTGGACAGCAGTGGCTTCCTCCATGGAGTCCTCCCATGAACACAATTCTTGGCCATAATTTTACTGTGCCAGTAATTTCTGTAAGGCTTTAGAAGACACTCTAGGGTTGTTTTTTACCCCTCTGAGTATTCTGCGCTGAACTCTTGGTGTCATCTTTGGTGGACGGCCACTCCTTGGGAAGAAGCAACAGTGCCAAACTCTCTCCATTTGTAGACAACTTCACTGACTGTCATTTGATGAACATCCAGACTTTTAAAGACGGTTTTGTATCATTTTCCAGCTTCATACAAATCAATAATCCTTGATCGCAGGTCTTTACACAGCTCTTTTGACCAAGCCATGTGTGTTTTATAGTTGGCAGGGCAGCTTTAAACCACTCATCAGTGATTGCGCACACACACACCTGACTTAAAATGTTTGGTAAAATTGGTTTCAACTGCTCTTTAAGTCTCCTTGGGCAGAGGGTTCACTTACTTATTTTTCTTTTTTATGTTTGTATCTCTTCTGTCATTGTTTGCATGCTATCCTCATTAGAATATGAAAACCTACTGTATACATGTTTGGCTGGTTTTAATTAAGGAAGACACTGTATTTTCATCAGTGTGATTTTGACAAAGATCAGATCACATTTGATGGTGATTCGATGCAGAAATGTGAGAAATTCTAAAAGGTTCAGATACTTTTTTATATCACTGCATAATTAAATAAAATTAGAAAAAAAAATTAAAAAGCGGAACGTCGTGAAATAACTACAATTGTTGACCTAGAAAATGTGTCATCATAAAGTTAACTCGGGATAATTTCACTCTCAGTGATAACCACACCTACAGCTATAATCCCATTTCAACACAAACAATAAGTTAACAATGACAACAATGACTGTTCCCACATTCACAAAGAAAATCCAAAGGACACACAAGCTTCCGATATACCCTGGAGGTTGTGGAAAAGGTGAGATGCACAAAGACAGTGGGTTAGCTGATACCACGCTCATAATACAATCAAAAACAAAACGCAGATAAAGGACAGCTTTGTTTACCAATCACATTATATCTGATGAGATGTATATATCAGGTATAACAACTACTGAAGATCTAGCTGCACAGCACCTTTGATCGTGCATGTTGAATGACCTCTTGGAAACAACAGCTGACATCAACAAGATCAACATGTCTATATATGGATTCAATATATTCAAATATTCTATAAAGGGCAAAATATACACACACAAAAAGTACTACACCATACTGATTTAAAATAAATTCCATCAGACAGAGGGTGTTTGACTCAAGTAAGAGTAGCGTTACTTCAAACAATATTATAAAAGTAAAATCGTCATCTAAAAAATGTACTAAAGCACATGTGGAAAGGTATTTAATGAAAAGAAGTCATGCATAACACTGTGAGTAGCTGCTTACAATGTCTGATGTTTTTTTTTTTTAAACGATGGTAGACCTATACTTTTTTTTTCAGAACGTCATCTATATGAACTGTTATTCTTATACTGTACTATAATCAGTATTGTTAATCTTACTTTAAAAAAGTAATTAATTACAGTTACAAATTACTACTCCCAAAAAGTAATTGAGTTAGTAACTCAGTTACCTCAACGTAAGAGTAATTAGTTTCTCGGCAAAATAACAGACGTTGCTTTTCATGTTCTACATGTTATTACCTTATTATTATCCATTCTGTCTTTCACATCAAATATATTTATATTAACTGATTGAATTGAACTGTCTTTTTCATTAAAGTAATCCTCTACCTTAAATACATGTAGGCTCTAATAAACCACAATTGTTCTCTTGTACTAAAATATGTTGTTAGAAACACATAAAATGTTAAATCAATGGCAATATTTTATAATATTTACGACATATTTTGACCGTCAGTTGGCGCCATGGTTTGCGGTCTCGCAGTGATGATGTCATTGGGATCTTTCCAAATGTGTAGCGTGTTCAACAATTGCTTATTGCCGCCTAAACTCGCGAAGTAAAATGCTACGATGTGCTGGTTTTGGATGCAATTTCCAGTCAAATGGAAACAAGGGGAGTGAAGTGAGTGGTCAAGGTGGAATTATTATCTTTAGTGAATAAATGTGCATAAGTGGAAGCTTCTCCCCTTTTTGATCCCTGTATGCACGTATCCTACCCACCATGCGTTACAACTGGCGCCCTAACATTTTCCTGGATCCTCAGTCAAGTAAGGGATCCGTCTATTTTCTGGATCCGACGGTCCCACCACGTCTGCAATATTGGTTTCGGATCTGTCTATATTTTTTTATTCGTCGGTCCCACAGCGGCTTTTCGGATCAGTCTATTTTGTGGAATTGACGGCCTGATCGCGGCTGCAACATTGCCATGGGATCGGTTTAATTCCTGGATCTTCGAGTGAGTAAAAAACGCGGATTTGGATTATTATTGCTATCTTTTTTGTTGACTATTCTTCGTGGGAGTTTTCGCCAAATCATACCAAATAATCAAAGCACTATGGCACGCTACAGTGACGACAGTGACTCTGACATGGACCTTACAACATTGTTGGAGTTCGTCAGGGAAAGCGTGTTTGCGTACTGCTGAGCTCCCGAGTGAAGAGTGGTCAAGGTGGAAATATTATTTTTTGTGAATAAAATTTGCATAGGTGGAAGCTTCTTCCCTTTTAGGTACTTTTATACACGTATCCTACCTACCACGTGTTACAATGTACAAGACATGGATTACACAAGGTGTGCTCTTTGGCCGTTACTGTATGTAAAGCACACGACAGCTCTGGATGCTAACAATCTACATAATTATATTGGGATAAGTTTGAAAACGCAATATGCTTACCTTGAATATCTGCTAATAAAACTCTCACTCTCGCTCCCAACCGGAGTTCCCAACAGCATACGCTCTCTCGCTCTGTTGTCATTGAGATTTTTGCCCAACTTTTGTCTTATCAGGTATTTGCTGCACGCATTTTTCCTGAAGCTTGCTTGTGAACAACCAACAGTGCTGTCCTGCTCGTCACTTTTCAGATCTGGTTCAAATAGGAAGGGTAGAACCAACGACATGTAGAGAAAGCTAACGAGTGACGCGATGAAATTTCGGCAACGGGCCCGGTGATGTCACGCACTGCGACGTAGCAAGAATGGCGATCTATCACTTAAAATAATTTTACAAACTTTATTAAAACAAAAACATTAAGAGGGGTTTTAATATCAAATTATTATAACTCATACTAACATTTATCTTTTAAGAATTACTTGTCTTAAAAATAGAGGATCCCTTTAACATAGGTGACCTTTTTTACATTTTTCTGAAAATTTCAACTATCTAAAGCCTGAGTTATGCTTCTGCAATGCGGTGACGGCGTAGCGACTACAGCGTCAATGAGCATTCGATAGTTCTGCGGCAAGGGAACGTGTTGCTCTGTAATTCACCGCCAAGGGGTGTGGTGTTGTGTTTGTATGGTTTTGGGGGACTATTGTTGACTTCCTCTCGTTTTCTTCCGGTTACACAACAATGCCAACGGAGATGGAACGCTTGAATGTGGATCTTCAGCTCATCAACATTGAACAACAAATGTTGATCATACAAATGTTGAGGCGCAGGCGAAGCAATAGACGATTGCGGAGGTGGTCATTAGCACAAGAATGTTTGTAAATGGCGGTAATTTCACGCTGAACAGCAACAACAGTCTGAGCGGACCAATCACTGTCCATTTGCGTCACGTCACCATGCGTTGACACGGCGTAGTCAGAATTTTGTGGAGCTGCACGTCAGGCTACGGTGGAGGGTCGTAAATCGGGTCTGCCTTGACGGCGTAGGTCTGCCGCAGAAGCATAACTCATTCGTAAGAGTGTATTGGTATACAAATTATAACTTTTACATGCTTTGGGAAAAAAAGACTATGTCTTTCTTGTTGACTGAACCCGCACCAAACTCTGACCCGAGGTACGTACTGAAACGTGACTTGTGTGTACTGTCACACCTCTAAAATATATCGTTATATTTTTCATTTTGATTAAAAAAAAAAAAAATCACACAAGGTTTATGGATTATTATTATCCATTATTATCAATTAACACAAGTAACACAAGTCCCAGAGAATTCTGGAGCATGGTCATTTGTCTTGGGAAAGGCCAAATGGACCTCTGCTGGGCATTCTATCGTACCCACCTAAATGCCACTAACTGTATGTAAAAAAAAAGTTGCCCGAGAGTTTAAGATGACGCTCGCCATGCTAAATGCTAATATTAGCGAGAACGTAAATGCTATGCTAACGCTCCGAGCCCCCTAGCATCGGGTTTCCAACAGCGCCACAACCCATTTCCCTCCTTCCCTCTCCCGCTCTGCTCTCTCTGTGTCTCTCAGACATCTCTCGTCATTCAACCAAACTGCAGTAACGTACGTCTTCATATCGTCAGTAATGGTAACAGCGTTGCAAAGATGGGAAAATTAATTAATTAGATTACTCACTACTGACGAAAATAACGCCGTTAGTAACAACACGTATATAACAACACTAACTATAACCATGACCATATTAGAGAAAAAAGAATTACACAAAAGTAATCAAAATCAAACTAGCGAAATCTACAGACATGAAACATCACCTATCCAAAGAAAATGACTGTCCTCTAATGGAGAAAAATCATATTTTCAACCAAGATATTAAAACGATGATATCTCCGGGTTTCCGTGGTCGGTGCCAAATAAAAACTGGCTTTCACCTTCGCATAATGTTGACTTTATGTAAAACAATGTAATTTTTTTGGCACATTAAAGAATCCACGTGATTGAATAGGCCGGCATGATCATAGGATTTCTGACTGTAAGCTTGTGTGTGGTCATGTGACTGTATTGTTACATATGATTGGTTTATTGGAGTCATGTAATTATTGTTGCGACGCCTCCTTAGTGAAACTGGTAGAGCCACTTTCGGCATCTCTGGCAAAAATAAAGTAAAATATAACATGTATACCGGTAATAAAGTGGAAAAATGTAATGACTCTAGTGTAGGCAAAAGTAGCGGAGTAAGATACTGCACCCCGAAGTACAATTTTGTCAAAAGGTTACTAAAGTAAATGTAACGGAGTAAATATAACACATTCCTAACCACCCTTGGCCATTTGGTGATTTATATGAGTACAGTGTTTGCATCAATGAGAATGGTCTGTCCTCCTATCAACAGTTGATAGCAACCTCAAAGAAAACCAAAGCAACCCCATAGCTTGAACTTTAAACTCTCCGTGGCTGATGCTGATTGTAATGTATAGTAATCAGATCTTAGCTCTTCAACAACATCAACAACGTCAAAAGAATTTCAGTTATTCTCATTTCAATAGAGGCCCAGATTTCACAACGCTCACTCACCAGTTAGCGTAAAAAAAACAAAAAAACAAATAAAATGGAAAATCATGTTTGTGAAGGGAACAGCAAGACATGAAGAGGAACATTAAATTAAATCTGCATGACTCAAGCCACATGACAGCGTTGCGACTGTCATTATTTGTTTGGAAAAAACGCTGACAACATCATGCTTCACCATCACAACCCCCCAAACAAACAAATCAGTGTCTGTTCAAGTCTTGCCCTGATATGACTTGATAAAAGAGATGTAGAACAGCAGCTGGTTAGTTTTTACAAACATGAAAGCAATGTTTTGCAGCCTTCATTACTTTAAAACAGGGTATTCAAATAGCTCAGCTCTTGAGCAGCTGCAGTGTCTACTAGGGATAGCAACTAGTATGCAAAGTCAGTCAGAATGTGTGTGATTTGCATGTTCAAGTTACTTGGGTTGGGCATTGTTTGAATTTGAATGGTTACGGTTCCGATCCCACGTAACAAAAAAAAAATTCATAGTTTATATTATTTTCTTAACTTCGCCATCATTTTTAAAAATTATATGAACTTTCAATTAACTTTGCCCTGAATTTCTCACAGGGCTATTTTTAACTTGTATATACAGTGGGCAAATAAGTATTTAGTCAGCCACCAATTGTGCAAGTTCTCCTACTTGAAAAGATTAGAGAGGCCTGTAATTGTCAACATGGGTAAACCTCAACCATGAGAGACAGAATGTGAAAAAAAAAAACAGAAAATCACATTGTTTGATTTTTAAAGAATTTATTTCCAAATTAGAGTAGAAAATAAGTATTTGGTCACCTACAAACTAGCAAGATTTCTGGATGTCAAAGAGGTCTAACTTCTTCTAACGAGGTCTAACGAGGCTCCACTCGTTACCCGTATTAATGGCACCTGTTTTAACTCATTATCGGTATAAAAGACACCTGTCGACACTCTCAGTCAGTCACACTCCAAACTTCAGTATGGCCAAGACCAAAGAGCTGTCGAAGGGCACCAGAGACAAAGTTGTAGACCTGCAGCAGGCTAGGAAGACTGAATCTGGAATAGCTAAAATGCTTGGTGTAAAGAAATCAACTGTGGGGGCAATTATTAGAAAATGGAAGACATACAAGACCACTGATAATCTCCCTCGATCTGGGGCGCTATGCAAGATCTCACCCCGTGGTGTCAAGATCATAACATGAATGGTGAGCAAAAATCCCAGAACCACACGGGGGGACCTACTGAATGACCTACAGAGAGCTGGGACCACAGTAACAAAGTCTACTATCAGTAAAACAATGCGCCGCCATGGACTCAAATCCTGCACTGCCAGACGTGTCCCCCTGCTGAAGAAAGTACACGTCCAGGCCGTCTGCGGTTCGCTAGAGAGCATTTGGATGATCCAGAAGAGGACTGGGAGAATGTGTTATGGTCAGATGAAACCAAAATAGAACTTTTTGGTAGAAACACAGGTTCTCGTGTTTGGAAGAGAAAGAATACTGAATTCAAAGAACACCATACCCACTGTGAAGCATGGGGGTGGAAACATCATGCTTTGGGGCTGTTTTTCTGCTAAGGGACCAGGACGACTGATCTGTGAAAAGGAAAGAATGAATGGGGCCATGTATGGAGAGATTTTGAGTGAAAATCTCCTTCCATCAGCAAGGGCATTAAAGATGAGACGTGATCGGGTCTTTCAGCATGACAATGATCCCAAACACACAGCCAGGGCAACAAAGGAGTGGCTTTGTAAGAAGCATTTCAAGGTCCTGGGGTGGCCTAGCCAGTCTCCAGATCTCAACCCCATAGAAAATCTGCGGAGGGAGTTGAAAGTCCGTGTTGCCAAATGACAGCCCCAAAACATCACTGCTCTAGAGGAGATCTGCATGGAGGAATGGGTCAAAATACCAGCAACAGTGTGTGAAAAGCTTGTGAAGAGTTACAGAAAACGTTTGGCGTCCGTTATTGCCAGCAAAGAATACATAACAGAGTATTGAGATGAACTTTTGGTATTGACCAAATACTTATTTTCCACCATGATTTGCAAATAAATTCTTTAAAAATCAAACAATGTGATTTTCTGTTTTTTTCCCACATTGTCTCTCATGGTTGAGGTTTACCCATGTTGACAATTACAGGCCTCTCTAATATTTTCAAGTGAGAGAACTTGCACAATTAGTGTTCGACTAAGTACTTATTTGCCCCACTGTAAATATCAGTCTTTGAACTTGAATATGATGACGTTTATTCCCTCAGTAGTGCACTTTCACAAAGATGTTTATTTTTCAAAAGCTCACGGAGAAAACATTTACACATATTCTTTTGCCTATGTTTTAGAGTTTTTTATATTGCAGGCACCTATACATGCTATTCAGCTCCCACTAATGGGCTAACCTGGTGCAGAATATCAAACAAACAAACAAAAAAAACTTGTAAAACCCAGTCCAGATTAGCAGCGGGTACAGTATAAAATCAGAAATAGTTTTTGTTGAGGAAAACGATCATATTTGCCTTCTCAAGCAGTAAGCGTGAGCGTTCTGGACAGATAGTGTCTCCTGCAGAGGAAAACAGATGTTCACTGGGTGTAGATGAAGCTTAAACACATAACAGCTGGTTGCTGGTGCTCACAGCAGAGTAGATAAATAAATGTCACATATCACTAGTGAAGCACAAGAAAAAAAACTAATGATGCACAGTGATACGACTGAGTGTTAGCCAAATTAATACATTTTTAAAAAGGACTACGAAATTAGTCGTACTATTGCTACGAGAAAGTCACAAATATTACGTAGGGGTAAGCTAGCTATGAGCCGCTATGCATTTTATAAATACATGTACATTAGCTGGGAGCTACGACGAAGCATTAGTATAAATTGTATTGATTATAATTTGATGATCTTTTGATACTGTTGATTTTAACGGAGGCGGCAACGCGCAACGTAAAGTACATAGCTACTGATATAGCTACATTAGCCCAGAGTAATAATGATTTATTCTCTTACTCCATCCGTCCGTCTGTCCGTCCGTCCGTCCATCCATCCATCCATCGCCTACCCCTAAATCTGGGGTCGGGCAGCAGAAGACAGACGTAACTTATTGTTAGTTGGTTCTGACTGGTTAGCGGTCTGGCGCAGGGCGTCAAATACGCAGCACCCGGCTATGCACTACTCGACACTTGTATTCCATGAAGCCGGAGGTGTTGGTCACGCAGCCACCTTTGCATGATATAGCTGTGTTGCAAATGTTGCACTGAGCTGGTTGGTCATTTTTCTTTGTGAAGTTGAGCCAAACTTTTGTGCACTGCCGCACAGTGACTATTCGATTGAAATCCAGTTGCAATGCACAAAAACACACACTTCATGTGGCTTCTTCCTCGTCGTGTTTGGCAGCTATTTTTTCCGGTTGGCGGTCAGGGCATCGAAACTTGGAATCGAAATAAAAAAATTTTTTGAACGGTTCCGGCAGAACTGGAGTGTTAGTCCCGGATTCCATCGATGCTCGATGCCCAACCCTAATTTTGACACACTGCATAAGAGAAGAATCCATTGATTTTCACTAGGGCTGTCAAAATTATCGCGTTAACGGGCGGTAATTAATCTTTTTAATTAGTCATGTTAAAATATTTGACACATTTAACTCACATGTCCCGGTCAAACAGATTAAAATGACAGCACAGTGTCATTTCCACTTGTTACTTGTGTTTTTTGGTATTTTGTCGCCCTCTGCTGCCGCTTGGGTGCGACTGATTTTATGGGTTTAAGCACCATGAGCATTGTGTAATTATTGACATCAACAATGTCGAGCTACTAGTTTATTTTTTGATTGAAAATTTTACAAACTTTATTAAAACGAAAACATTGAGGGGTTTTAATATAAAATTTCTATAACTTGTACTAACATTTATCTTTTAAGAACTAAAAGTCTATCCATGGATCGCTTTAACGGAATCATAATAATGTTAATGCCATCTTGTTGATTTATTGTTATAATAAACAAATACAGTACTTATGTACAGTATGTTGAATGTATATATCCGTCTTGTGTCTTCTTTCCATTCCAACAATAATTTACAGAAAAATATGGCATATTTTATAGATGGTTTGAATTGCGATTAATTACGATTAATTTTTAAGCTGTGATTAACTCGATTAAAAATTTAATCATTTGACAGCCCTGATTTTCACACATCGAGTGAGCCAGAATGCTAAACAGATTCGAATTACGGTGCATGCATGCAGTGGAGACGCTCAACCATTACAGGTCCAGACTCATCAACAATAATACAATTTTTTAAATGTTTTTTTTTTTCTAGTCACCGACTAGACTAGAACTGATAGTTCAGTAGAATAATCGTATTTGTCCAATCTGACATCTATACAGTACTCTATTACACAAATACAGTAGTTGAGTACCATAATACTCAAAGTTTGTGTCACTTTTTAAAATTTTCTGGTCTACACATGTAAGCTAAATTGTTGGTACCCTTCCACAAATAAAAGACATGAAAAATATAAAATAATCATTGAAACAACTTGAAAAAAATAAAAATGTAATAATTAACAAGAATGTTCTTAAATTTAAATTTTTGGGCCAAAAAAGGAAAGGTCAAAGATAAGCAGCCAACTTAGCACAATGTCACTTACAGCTACAAATCAAGTCAGAAACCTTGGCGTAATTATTGACTCCAGAATAACCAGAATTAAGGGGCTTCTGACTCAACAAGACATGGAAAAACTTATGCATGCATTCATTTTCAGCAGATTGGACTATTGCAACGGTATATTTACAGGTCTTGATAAAAAATCAGTCAGGAAGTTGCAGCTGGTACAGAATGCTGCAGCCAGAGTCCTCACAAATAAAAGGAAGCTGGACCACATTACACCAGTTTTGAAATCGCTACACTGGCTTCCAGTAAGTCAAAGGATAGACTATAAAATACTACTGCTCGTCTACAAAACACTTAATGGCCTTGGACCAAAATACATGCTTGACTTGTTAGAGTCCTATGAGACATCTAGACCCCTAAGGTCGTCTGGAACCGGTCTTCTGCATGTTCCAAGAACAAGAACCAAGCAGGGTGAGGCAGCATTTAGTTATTATGCTCCTCACCTCTGGAACAAGTTACCCGAACGTCTGAAGTATGCTCAAACTGTTAGCTCTTTTAAATCAGGGCTAAAAACGCTTTTGTTTAGCACTGCATATCTATAACTGTCTATATATTTCAATCTACCTGCTTTCTATTCCTCTTGTTTTTATCTCCATTGCTGATTTCAATTATTATTATTTGTAGTAGTTTTTGTTTTATTTTTATTTTATTTATTTTTTATTCTGTGATTAAATGCGATCTTTTGTCTTCGTTTCTACGTTGTGTTGATTTAAATGTGATTTTTATGATCTTCATGTGATGTAAAGCACTTTGAATTGCCTTGTGTTGAATTGTGCTATATAAATAAATTTGCCTTGCCTTGCCTTGCCTTAAAATGAATCAGCCAATATTTTTTGTCATATCTGATGTCCCGCTTCTTGATTTTGCAAAAATAATTTGCTTTAAAATGCCTAGAATGCCCTCCGCAAGCTATTCTAATGAATATTTTTCCACCTGGCAATTATGACATCTCATTAAAACATGGTATAATAAATTATCTTTTCTCTGATTGGCTCTTTAATTTGGGAAAATGCAATTTCAGTTGCCATCACTAGGTGGCAGACGAAATATAGAAACAAAGAGGCTGTACTTGTGGCTGTACCATTGCAACAATTTCACTGCAGAACAGCATTGATACCAGCTCAGTCAACATTTCCAGAAAGAAAAGGCACGGTTTGTAAATTCACAGTGGCCGGGCAAGGTGTCGTGTTCATTAAAAACCTGAGGCACTGTTTGTACATAGAATACACTGCAGATTATGCATCCAAATCCCACTTCTGCCACATAGGCCAGAGACGCCGAGCACTTCCTCTGGAATAAATCTCTTCCTCCCTTAAATTGGATCAAAATGTATTTTTCTATAAACTGATATGACTGGCCAATAAAGTCCAACAGTGACTGTACTTCCTGCAGAAACTAAAGAGAGCAGGGGTACCGTTTCACATCAAGTCTTCCTTTAACAAGGGTACAATGACGTTTTCTGACCACTGCCATTAGTTTGTGTGCCATTTTCCTGCTGCAAGACCCTCCTGTCCATCTAGGACACCCGTCTCACCTGGAAAACCACGAGAATTGCAGGTGACCCCCACCCACGGTCTCTTCAGCCTGCTGCCATCATGGTGGGTATTGTGGGGGATGCAAGAACCAACAAATTCAAAAGACAGCTTCTTTCACCAGGCAGTCAGGATGCTAAACTCTCTCCGGCTCTGCCCCAGGACTGCACTATGCACCGTATTTTTAAATTTTATATACAGTATTTTATTCAAAGCCCCATTTAGTAATTCCATTTTTTTTTTTTTTGAATGGCATTTCTTCGGCGCACAACATAGCCTGAACCGTTTGACCGATCGGTACCATTCCGATATCGAAATGACTGGAATTTTCACGTGATGCAGGGAATTTTGACCCCCAAAAACTTTCGTTCGGCCGTAATCACAGGTTGTTGTTTTTTTTGCGGGGCGCTACTTGTCCATTGCACATAACAATTCCTAGACAATAAGGGGCATAAACGTTGCGCACAGAATTTGGGGAGGGGGTCGCATTATCCAAAGATAGGAGAATTTACACTACAGTAATGTGACGATGCAGAGGCCTACTGTGTCCCTACCCAACTTTTAAACTCTCAAAAACTGAATGAATCACTAATTGGAACTAACATAAAAACATTGTTCTTATGTAAAACAATACAATAGCGGGTTGGCAATGAATGTCGTTTAGAAAAAAAAAGCAAGCAAATTTGATAATAATTTTATATTTCAACAATCAAAACACAACAATTCAATGCAAAAATAAACAGATCAAAGAACAAAAAAGAAAACAGTGCCTCAGTGGGAATTCCACATTAAGTGGAAACTTTGCACGCGACTCAGCTGCAGATAATGTATAATCTTGGCCAAACGCAAAGTGACCAAACAGATCGGTCGGGCGTCCGGGGCGCCAAACTTGGAGTGACCAAACAGGTTGATTGGGCGGGCGACCAGTACGCCAGACATGGTGTGCCCAAACAGGTCAACTGGGAAGACATCCAGGAGCAGGAGCGCCCGCCAGAGCCTATCAACAAACACGAACAGTGACCTCTTCGGTTTCCTGTGTTAAAAAATAGTGAAATGTGTAATGAGCAGCTGGAAAAATGTTAGGCAAGGGACACCAGCAAGTGTCAAGTTAAAATGAAATTATGGCACTAATACCTGGTTTAATTTTTGTTCATTCTAGTCAATTTTGGGGGTATACAGTGTTTCATTTGCAACTTCATCTGAGCAAGCATTACAACTATTACATACAGTATACTGCAGTGTTGCCCATGTACGCCAATTATCATTTTCAAGGTATACCGAGGTATGAAAATGTCATGGTTTTATAACCGCAAAATTTTTCTATCATACCGTCCCTACGGTATTAGCTTTTATGTCCCAAAAAATGCAGGGAGAAATCCCTCATTTGCATTTGCAAGGCTCAACCCTACCCATCAGTTGCTGCTCGGTGTCATTAAATCAGCTGTGCTACACGATGGCTGGAGGAGGTGAAACTCCTGAACTTCCCCCCCCCCATCGAAGAAAATCAAATCGTTGGTGTGGGAATACTTTGGCTACAGAAAAGTTACAGACGACCACGGCTTAGAGGAGGAGGTCCAACCAAAATGTAAAAAATGTTTGCGGTGGGTGACTGCCAAGGAGGTAATACTTCCAATATAATTTCGCATTTATACAAAATTAAAGTGCCTATAACAGCAAAAAGCATGTTTATTTCATATTTCAGGCTGTATTTTATGCTCCTGAATGAAATGGACCGCTTGGATGTGTGTGGAAGCCATCGTTTTATTTATTCAATTTTTTGAATCCCGCACCATGAAAATGAGTGACTGCCGGCTCCAGTCTCGGGTTGAGGATGAATGCGAATGTGACATCAACCGGGTCAGCATCTCACAATCCAGCATTGCTTTATAGCATGCAGATAGACTCCGGATTCAGCTGATTTTGCAGATTAATTCGTTTATTTTTCGCATAACATAACGCCTGCCAAATGTGCTGCAGGGTTTGGTTGCTGCACCAAGGAGAGGCGTGTGAGCCTTTTTGGCTTTCAAATAGTTCCTGTTCACCCCGAGATTGGCCAAAACAAGTCAAAAAACTGTGGGAACATCAGACTTACGAGGAAGTGACCAAACTAGGGTTGCCCCGATCTGATATTTGGATCAGATCGACCGCCGATATGCACAAAAAATGTGCATCGGATCAGATCGGATGACACGGAAAAATTCCGATCCAACTCCCATTCCATTTTTTTTTTTTGAAAATCCAGAGTGGGTTAACCAGCGCACCGATTTACATAATCCATTCCAGTTTTTGCTTTGGTTTCCCGAAAATCCGGTCCGCATTTTACGGCACACCTTCAGCACACTAGCATTACCATCACCATATTTACCTCCGTGGCATCTCCTACATTATGACTGCAATATAAATTTAAAGTTAATCGGTAAAAATGTCAGCTGTCACCTGAGCATCTTGAAATGCTTGTCTTTGTAAAAAAAAAAAAAAAAAAAAAATCTCCCCATCATGCTGGGACAGCATCCAGGGCTAACAGCTGAAGGGAGTGTGTAGTATAGATGGAGATGGAGCAACAAAGTGTGGAGAAGATTGGGGAGTAGAAGCCATTTTTGGTTTAAAATAGTGTTATTTGCACTGATTTTTTTTAAAGCCTTGGTACAGTTGTTCAAGAGCAGAGAACTGATGCTGAGTTAATAGTTTATTTTCCACTGAGGTTGTTTGTGTGTTTTGCTTTTTTAAGACAGTTTACAATATTATTTGCACGTTTTACTGACTGAATAGGCCATTTCTGTTTGTCATTTATTAATATTTTGTGTTTATCACTGAATAAACAGGTCAGTTTCTTGTTACCAACCATTTGTGTGTTGTTCAAACTCACCTAATTCAGCTGGCTAGTTGTTATCAAGAGTAAAGAAACCCTTTTCAACATGAGTCTGACAACTAAGGAAGGAGGCTAAATAACTTTAAAGTTTAATACATGCTCAGATAGGCCGGTATCGGCCAGTATCAGTATCGGATTGGAAGTGCAAAACAATATCGGTATTGGATCGGAAGTGCAAAAACCTGGATCGGGACATCACTGGATCAAACATCGTGTTTTGTATTATATCAAATACTGGGATCATGGCACACCTTTTAATACGGAGGGGGCTTGCATTTTGTGGCTGACAATGCTCCTTTTCCACCGAGAATGCCACTCAGCAGACGACCGGCGGCTTGTCGGACACCTTTGGTCCTCTTCGCGTGCCCGTCTTGAGAGCACTATACTCGGCTTATGCTCGTGTGGTTCTCCATATCGTCCAGACTTCCAGCCCCCTCTGCCCTCTTCGTGTGCCCGGCAATAGACCACTATCCTTGGGTTGGGTTCAGGCAGTTACGTGATCCTCCGACGTTGCCCGGTTTGTCTGGCGGTCATTCCCCAGCTGCTTCCGCGGCAACAGCAATCCTGCCCGCAGCAGGGGAACGATGAGCTGTAACTCGCTCGCTGCCGGGGGAGTTTCCGATCGGTGAAGACAATCGACAACCCTGCTGCCGTGTGAAATGTCCGGGGTAGTTTTGTGTGATTTTTCACTTTGAAAGGCGAGAATAAAACTTGGAAATGCCGCTTGGTTCGGGTTACCATGTCGGCTAGCTGTCACGCCTCCTGGTTTGTTTACGCTCTTCGAAACCGGGGCAGGGAGATCACAAAAGCCGGACTAAATCCGGTGGTATAAAATATCGTTCAGGAGGTGCAATAGTCGACAGTTTTGACCATTATGGAGTAATTTCGCCATGTCGCACTGAATATATGCATTTTAATATTTCTTATTTTTTTTTAACCCAGATATCTCAAAGTAACACACTTTAGAACTGTGATTGCAATACCATGATACCATGGAACCGAGATATTTTTTTTTTATCATACTGTCAGAATCTCATACCGGCACATGCCTAGTCCAAAGGCATAGCACTGTAAAATGTACAATTCCATATGAATGGGATTCATAACTGTATTGTTTCAGTTTTGAATAGACACATGCAAGGAAAAAAAAAAAGAGTTGTGTATCATTACTTACAGTTATTTGAGTGGATTCTGTGGTGCTGAGCTCCATCCCATACATATTCAATTTCAGCTTCAAGTGGCTGATGGCAATGTTCTGTCCAAATTCAATCACTGGGAGGTTGGCCTCTCTCCACCTTACTATTTTGACCTCAGCTCCATCCTATAAGAGAAATATCGATTAGCACTGCCAACAAAAAATTACCCCAATAGCAAGGATCTGCACTATAGCCCTTTTCACACACATATCCTGGGAAATTCCCGTGTATGGTGACACGGGATTTACCCGCGTGATTGCTTTTCACGCACAAAAAGGTATCCCGAGATTGCGTTTTGCCTTAATTGCCGCCTTGATTGCACAGATGGGTGAGCCGGGGACCAGGTGCCGCTGATCATCATCAGCAGCTTACTTTAAAGCAGGGGTCTCAAACCGATTCCACAAAGGGCCGCAGTGGGTCCTGGTCTTTGTTCCAACAGATCCAAAACAGACAGTTCAACCAATGAGGTTTCTGCTAAAGTAAGCAGCACCTGACTGCAATTAACTGATTACACTTGTTAGACACCAGATTGGTGAAAAGGGATTGTTCTCGTTTGGTTGGAATGAAATCCAGTACCCACTGCGGCCCTTTGAGGACCGGTTTGAGACCCCTGCTTTAAAGGGATCCTCGATCTTAAAGACATGTAGGCTCTAATAAACCACAATTGTTCTTTTGTACTAAAATATGTTGTAAGAAACACATACAGTGAGGAGAACATGTTAAATCAATGGCAATATTTTTTGATATTTAGTACATATTTTGACCAATAGGTGGTGCCATGTTTTGCGGGCTCGGAGTGAGGACGTAAATGGGACGTTTCCAATTGTTTAGTGTGTACAACAATTGTGTATTGCTGCCTAAACTCGCGAAGTAAAATGACACTAGGGCTGTCCCAAACGACTAATTTCCTCCCGATTAGTCAGCCGACTATTTTTACGATTAGTCGACTAATCTAATAATTTTTTTTTTTTAACTATTTTAATAATGAATTTTTTGTTGAAACTTATTAGTTCACAAAAAAACATTTTGGAACACCTAAATTCTTTTATTAAGGTATAAATAAATAACATAAATATCAATAATAAATCACAAACAAAGAGGTCAAAGGCTGCTGATATTAACTACTGCAAAAAAAAAAAAAAAGTAAACGGAAACACTGTGACCTCACCTTTTTAACAGGAGTCAAAGCAATTCTTACTCTTTTTGTGGTATGTCTATATTGTTCTAAATGTTAAAATGAATTACAATGTCCCGGACAATCATTTTCAGAATACTTTGTGTGAGTTCAGATGCTCATTCTGGTGCGCATTCCGCATTTTTTGGGGAGGGGAAAAACTGTTCAATTTTTGTTTTAATCTGAAAATAGATAAAGCAGATGAACACTGAAATATTACCACAATTATTTTGAATGAAAAGGCACACATAGTCATAGTAACAAAAATTTAATATATAGTACTATTTTGATAGTATACTAGTATATGTATATTCGCAATAATACTTTATAATATAAAGTAACATTAGTGCAGTCATGGATTACTGGACTGTCTCAGAAAATTAGAATACACAATATTCTAATTTTTTGAGACAGTCCTGTGTATATATACAGGACTGTCTCAGGAAATTAGAATACACAATATTCTAATTTCCTGAGACAGTCAATACACAATATTCTAATTTCCTGAGACAGTCAGGAAATTAGAATATTGTGTATTCTAATTTCCTGAGACAGTCCTGTATATATACACAGGACTGTCTCAAAAAATTAGAATATTGTGTATTCTAATTTTCTGAGACAGTCCAGTATAGTAAGCAGGCCAGTGCTGTGTTTCCATATACATTTTTATCATATTATGTATATATATTAGAGCTGAAACGAATACTCGAGCATCTCGAGTAACTCAAGTTTAAAAACTGATCCGAGTAATTTTATTCACCTCGAGGAATCGTTTAATTTTGTCAGCTCTAAGCATCACGTTTTGCCCGGACTACTTTTAATGCAGGACAACGCGCTGACGTAACGTGCGTAGAGGAAGAAGCAAAAAATAAATAAATTAAAAAAAAAAAAACTTACCGCAGCCGACAGCCGCTACAAACTACGCCGACGTTGCGAGAAACTATGGCCACATGATGCTAGTTTGGTAGCAGGTTGTGTCTGATGCGTCTCATAGATATCGCATGCATTTAAGACTAGATGCGCAATGACAGACTCGGCCGCGTATGGGCAGCGTTAGTAAACAGCCGCCATCTTTAAGCAGTAGACTTCTCATCGCTAATAAATATAACATTACTGTCACTCGCTCACGTAACTTTAGCCCTTCGGAGGCCTAGGTTTCTATTGATTATGACCACTGTCGATGCGTGGCTAACGTGTCTTACAAACAGGCTTTATTTAATCTGTAAAAACTAGGGCTGTCAAATGATTAAAATTTTTAATCGCGTTAATTACAGCTTAAAAATTAATTAATCGTAACTAATCGCAATTAATCGCAATTCAAACCATCCATAAAATATGCCATATTTTTCTGTAAATTATATATATATATTCTGTAAAATAATTTTTTGGAATGGAAAGATAAGACACAAGATGGATATATACATTCAACATACGGTACATAAGGACTGTAGTGGGCATTTCACTCTACTGTCATTTAAATCTGTCTATGCTGTCCTCACTCCGAAGCGTCTACTTTTTCCAAAGCTAGACAGCTAGTGAACGACGCCTTAACAATCAGACTTCTTCCTTTTTCATCTGATTTATTAATAAAATGGCCACAAACCACTGTCCTCTTTAGACCGTAGTGAAACTACAAAAAAAAGTACACAAGCATTGCATTAGCAACAACGTTAGCTTAGCACGCTATACAGGTTCACTAAACATAAACAAAAAGCGTCTCATACAAAAAATATAACATCTCGCTTACTAACATAATATGTACATTCTTTACAACAACCATACTTACAGACAAATCTTGTCCAAGGATCATTAAAGCACAACATTACAACGTAGGCGTCAGCCCGGGACGTCGTGCAGCCATATTGAACTGGCAAGAAAGCAATAAACCATGTCGCAAAGCGACCACAAGAGTTCGCTGTTAGACAGCAAAAAAAACCTTGCTGTAAAACTTACCAAAAGGCAGAATACTGTCTGAGCGGGTCATGTGCGTTAATTGCGTCAAATATTTTAACATGATTAATTTAAAAAATTAATTACCGCGCGTTAACGCGATAATTTTGACAGCCCTAGTAAAAACACAGCGCTCTAGAGCAGGGGTGGGCAATTAATTCCACAAAGGGCCGCAGTGGGTGCGGGTTTTTGTTCATACCCATCATGAAGCCAGCCTTTCACCAATCTGGTTTCTTACAAGTGCAATCAGTTGATTGCAGTCAGGTGCTCCTTGTTTCCACTGAAACCTCATTGGTTATACTGTGTGTGCTGAATCAGTTGGAACAAAAACCAGGACCCACTGCGGCCCTCAAGGACCGGTTTGCCCACCCCTGCTCTAGAGTGATGAGGGTGTAAAATTAAAATATAAGAAAGCTAACTGTCAGTTTTAGCTCAGTAGTCACTGCTGAATAAAACACCAAGTAGCACTGGTCCCTAATGTGCTCCAATACAGCAGGTATCATACATTTATTTTGAACACTGCAAAAACTCAAAATCCTATCAGTACTTACAATTTAGACTAACTTAAAACTTAACTAGAACTTAAAAATAGCTTGACACAAATGGAAATTCAATTGAAACACGTGGGAAAAACACATAGCTTTCAAGTGATGTGTGTTATCAAGCGTAATTATATTTTTAGGTAAGAAATATGTTTTTTTTTTATAAGACCTAGAAGTTTTTTGAGTGAAAGTAGTGAATTTTTTTTCTAGTCACATCTTAGATGCAATTGTTGGCTGTTTTCAACAATGTACATGGAAAATAAAGACATTGATTGATTGAAAATGGTTCAATATTGGATTAAATGTCTTTTTTTCTCAAGTGTATTTATAATTGCTCTTTAACTAAAAAGAAATGTTTTATCCGATTACTCGATTAATCGATAGAATTTTCAGTCGATTACTAAAATATTTGATAGCTGCAGCCCTACATCTGGCCCATGTCCGCTCCAGTTATATTTTGCTAACTGGGTAGTCAGTGATGCTGAAACTTTGGTCTAATCGTATCAGTATGTGGGTTAAGTGTTGGAATATATATCAATAAAACTTATTTGCAAATGTCAAGGCTGTATTTCAACAATTTAATTGCAATGTGCCCACTAACTCGTTGGCTGCCATTGAAGGCAATAAAGGTCCAAACCATTTGAACTGGGAAGGCAGCCAGCAAATGGAATCCTTCGCTGCCCTCCCAGTTCAAATAGGTTGGACATCGTCTCCTAATCACAAACTATGTTAAATTCACAGCAGAAGGATGAAAAGATTCACATGATTGGCAATGGCACAGAAAGAATTCAATGTCTTTACCTTTCTGAGGAAAAATATTCCCATTGGGATTAGTTTCCCCCTAATCCGAACCATTCGAATGGGTCGAATCTGTGAATTACAAAAAAAGATTAATAGAGACAGTGTGAGAGAGTGAGAGAAAGGGATGGACATATTTACATGTGTGATTGTGCCTTCCGTAGAGATCAGCTTGGCGTGATCGTTTGAATTATGGATTTCTGGTAAATTCATTTTTTGGGCGGGTGGGTAGATGAGCTCTTCCGCCTCTTTTTCAAGCAGAAGTGTTAGTTTAATCTCGGAGGACCGAAATGCCTTTGTGCGCTTATTAGTGAGGAGGACCTTAACATCCCTCCCAACACTGCAATCCGTAAAGACATAACTTTGGCCTACAGAAATATTTGAGGCCAGGGCCTCATCGCAGACCATTTTATATACCTGGTGGCCATCACTTACGGCCACTATTGTGACCGGCAATGAGGCCCCAGCCTCAAGATTCCCTGTAGGATGCAATATCCATGTTAGATATCTGGTTGTGGACTTTAGGGCCACAGCCCGACAGCGACAGATCGAACGAACTCGATTTTCCATTCTGAAAAAAATGAGAAATACAGAAGAGTTAAAAAAAAAAAAAAAAAAAAAAAAAAGGATTAATATACTATATATGTCAAACCAATGTCAATGCACTATCCGTGCACTTTAATGATCTGCCATCCACATTCCAAACATTTTACATTCAGTATTAGGCATACATTTTTATATTTTCTGGTTCATGTAGCTAAGCAGACAGCACAGACAAACAAAAAACAGGCTAAAGTCATACACGCAGTGTTTCATAAAAATCACGATTACATATTAGGGCTGTCAAACGATTAAAATTTTTAATCGAGTTAATTATAGCTTAAAAATTAATTAATCATAATTAATCGCAATTCAAACCCTCTATAAAATATGCCATACTTTTTTTGTAAATTATTGTTGGAACGGAAATATAAGACACAAGACGGATATATACATTCAACATACGGTACATAAGTACTGTATTTGTTTATCAAAACAATAAATAAACAAGATGGCATTAACATTATTAACATTCAGTTAATGCGATCCATGGATAGAAAGACTTGTAGTTCTTAGTTTTGTTTAGCACTGCATATCCATAACTGTCTATATATTTCAATCTACCTGCCTTCTATTCCTCTTGTGCTTATCTCCATTGCTGATTTCAATGATTATTAGTAGTAGTAGTTTTTGCTTTATTTCTATTTTTGTTTTATTTTTATTTTTTTATTTTTATTCTGTGATTAAATGCGATCTTTTGTCCTGGTTTTTACGTTGTGTTGATTTAAATGTGATTTTTATGGTTTTCATGTGATGTAAAGCACTTTGAATTGCCTTGTGTTGAATTGTGCTATATAAATAAATTTGCCTTGCCATTTGCCTTGCCTTAAAAGATAAATGTTAACACAAGTTATAGCAATTTTATATTAAAATCTCTCTTAATGTTTTCGTTTTAATAAAATTTGTAAAATTTTCAATCAAAAATAAACTAGTAGCTTGCCATTGTTGATGTTAATGATTACACAATGCTCGTTCATAGTGCTGAAACCCACAGTCGCACCCAAGCGCCAGCAGAGGGCGACAAAACGCCCAAAAACACAAGTAACAAGTGCACATGACACTGTTCTGTCATTTTAATCTGTTTGAGCGGGGCATGTGCGTTAATTGCGTCAAATATTTTAACATGATTAATGTAAAAAATTAACGCCCGTTAACGCGATAATTTTGAAAGCCCTATTATATATTTGTGTTTTCTTTGAATGGAAAGTTAATTAATGGTTACACTGGTCAACAAAATGTGTTGCATTTTAAAAATACTTGATCTTATTTAATTTTGGGGTGTTGAACCCAAACCCGACCTTAGTTTATTTTTGTGAGCTGTAGTTTCTTTTTGCAAATAAAGATTTGTTTTCTGCAATGCTGAATCAATGCCAAGCAATATACTAAACAAATTTGGTATGTAGCAAGCCCACATTTAACAATTTTTAGCAAAATATCTTTTATATATTTTAGAACTAAGCAGACATAGAAGACCAACAACAGGCACAATGTGACATGAAAATTAAACAACTAGGACAATTTAATGTTGAAAATCATTGAGACAAAAGTATGTAACTTTGCACATAAAATAGTGAAATTGGGATTAGGCGAAAATATATGAAGAACCTAAAACAAGTTTCCTGAGTGAAACAGGGGCGGCGCCATCTTTGACAATTTCTGCTCCGAACGTACGGTTTTGACAGAACAACATGAAGTGCAGTTGAAGTAAGCAGTGTGTTGACAAAGTTAAAACTACAAAACAAATCAGAGGAACCCACGGAATCTCCAAAAATGGATTCAGCACGACGTAGATGAGACTCAAAGACTTTCTGTGCTATGCGTGAACTCCTGGAAGCACCTATATATTAGCGGTGCAACGGTTTGCTGTTCAAAGCCGAACCGTACAGTTCGCCCTGTATGGTTCAATACACCTTTATGAACCGCGCCTTTTTGGTTTTGCAATTAATGTATTCCGAACGCTTGTGGAATGAATTGATCGAGCTCTGTGTGGCTGTGTGTGATGTGAGGCACCGCTGTGGAGAAATTCCCGCCCCGCAAATAAATGTCGGATCTCTGTCAAGCACCTGTGTTATAGAAGCCGAGTAACGCCCTCTCTCGCATACGAGCGAAGTGAAACAAGAAAGAAAACAAAGAGCTATGGCGAGCGGAGGAGTGGAGAGACCGAATTTTGAGGAAGCACCAGCTTCTTTCAAATCTGCGGTGTGGCAACATTTTGGCTTCCCCGTGGACTATAATGCGGAGGGAGAAAATATTGAAAAAAAAAAAATTGCAAGCATTGCTCAGCGCTTGTTCCCCATGCTAATGGCAACACTTTTATAACATGACTCCGGCACCTCAGCCGGCATCACCCACAGATATCACTTTCTCAGGACAGGACAACCCCGAAGATGACACCAGTGAAAACACACGGTGGGCTTCGTTAATTTATTTGCAACGCTTGACCCGCGTTACATTGTTCCCTCGCGGACATATTTCCCCAACAACGTAGTCCCCGACATTTATGAAATGGCACGCAGAACCATCGAAGGTGATTTCGCTAAAGCACATAGTTTCGCCATGATCACTGATAGTTGGATGTCCCGTGCTACAGAGCGCTACTACCTAACTGTGACGGTCCACTATAATTCATACCTGTCAAGTTGTACGGTCTCGTCGTAATTTGTACAAGTGAGCACTGATTTTTAAATGTGTACGGCGTACATTACGTTCAAAATCTGTACGTTTTTCGTGCATTACGGTTTTTTTTTCCCTCCGTTCGTTAATACGTTGGTTGAATGACGTGAGAAAAGTCAGAGACACGGAGAGGGACGAGTGTTTGTTGTGACGCTGTAGCAAACGCAATGCTAAGCGGCTCCAATATTTCCAGACTGTAGCCGACAGCCTACAACCTACGCCTAGATATCTCATGCATATAGAACTTCACGCGAAATGACAGACTCGGTAGCGTTAGTAAACAGCCGCCATTTTAGAGCAGTAAACTTCTCAGAAAGGCTCTGTTGTAGTGAACCTTCCTAGTGAACCTAAGTAACTTTTTATCTAAAATACTCCTAAATCGGCAAAATCTTGACTTGAGTCTATCTTTAAATGATGAAACAGTTTTAAAATTTTCACATGTCGAAAGTAGACAGAAGGGAACTAATGCAAAAACAGGAGCAATTTTATCAACTTTAACGGTTGATTCAGAACATTAAATGAACTACAAACATAGCAAAGGTTTCTATGTTTTTTTTGTTTGTTTGTTTAAAAAAAAAAAAAAAAAAAAAAAAAAAAAAAAAAAAACATGAAAGGTAACACCAGTTACTTTGCCAAGTGACTTTTTTACTACTGTATGTGTGTTTCAGTAGTCAGTCACTAAACTAGCCAAAGAGCTAAGAGGCATTTTAACAGTCAAAATGTTTACATTTTAAGTGTTTATTTCATTTTCTTAAAAGCAAAATAAAGGCAGTTAAAAAAAAAACATGCAAAAAGCAAACCGAAACCGTGATCCCAAAACCGAGGTTCAAACCAACCGTGGGCTAACTGAACCGTTGCACCCCTAGTCTGCACTATATACTGTATATGTTCCGCGCATATAGAATCGATTTAAGATGTGCACATCTTCTATGCATAGCACATATTGATTGAATGGTTGTCAGTATGCTCATAATTGATCCTGAACGTTGAAAAAAATATGTGTGCGGCATGGTAAAAATGTTATTAATTGAAGTGAAACACATCTATACTTTTGTATGCGTATCAACAATAGTTGTTTTACATTCGTGTGGGATGCTATTATCATGCTATCAACGTCTGTGAAATTGAATGGGAGTGTTGGGCTGGCTAATGCTATGGCTAGTTAGCGTCACTTTCACAGAATCACAGTAACTCTGAGAAGTTGCGAATCGGTTGGAAAGTAATGAAAGGCATTTACCTCAGCCTGAGCGATGACTTCAGCAGCAGTGTATTGTTGTTGAGATGGTTTCTCTAAGTTTACCGAACTGTTCATCAACGACTTACCAAATGCTTACGCAATCGCCAGTGGCGCGGGAAGTGGGGTGCTGAGTGGTCAGCAGCACCCCCTGGTGTTGGAGAGAAAAAAAGCGTTTTGGCAGATTCTTTTTGTGTGTGTGTGTGTTCTCGTTTTTATATCCTGGTGGGGTCCACAACCTGAAATATGACTCACGCCGTGGGGACCAATTTTCCCCGTGGGGACCGAAGCCCGGTCCCCACGGGTACAAGCATTTAAAATCAATAGCAAATGACCTGTAGACCATTTTGGTGCAAAAAAAAACATGGACCCCATGAGGTGGATGTTCACACTTTTTCACACACTGCGTGTGTAACACAGCGCCCCGAGAGGCCCAAGTCACTACTGCAAGTGTGTGTATTTGCACCGTGGGGACCATTTTTTCAGGTATGTGTATCCGAAAGTATAGTCATAAGTAATAACATAGTAATAGTGATTTTTATTTGAAAAACTGGAAATATATTAGCGTGAATGTGATCTTAATTTTATGTTTTATGTTTTTATCAAATAAAGTTGGTTAAAAGAATAAGATATCCTAGAATGTCACTATTAAAGTGTAATAGTATCTTTTGGTGATTCTAAAGGGGGTATTACTTTTCATTGTGGTTTTATGAACAATTGCCAGGATCCAAGACCGAATAAATTGTCATTTATTTTCATCATGGCCGTTTCACCACACCCTCACTTATCGTCAACAATAAAATAACTGAAAAAGTTCCCTAATAAATATACACTCACCAGCCACTTTATTAGGTACACCTGTCCAACTGCTCGTTAACACTTAACTTCTAATCAGCCGGCCACCAGCCGCCGGCCACCGGCCGCCGGTGAGGCTTCCAACGTCATCATTTCCGGGTTTTGCCGAAATGAAGCGCGCCTCGCTACAAGCTTCGTGGAAACCCCCCTCCCATTACTCGACACAAGCTTCGGAACCTCGGCTCATTTCGTCCCATCACTAAAGTAATTACTCAGTGTGGCCTGCCTCTTCAAAATTTTGAGAAGTTATTTTCTCGAGTCCTACGCAAATACAGTGGTCAGCCATCGGTACGCAAAAGCGTATGGAAGCCGTTGAGGGCCAGCGCATTTGTCTACGTCCAGTACGCATGCGCGCATACGGACCACTTATGTGCACCCCTGACTATAATGTTGCCTGCATCAGCTTGAAGTACTTTTTTACTTTTAATTGCCTTCATTCTCTTTGACATGTAACATGTATGTGTGTTTTTCAACACATTCCTCCCTTGGTGTGTCACCTTGCAGCGTCATAGAAACCAGAATGCCACTGTCTTCTTAATAGACTTGCGATAAGACATCTTGCCCTCTCATCCCTTATTTTTTCTTTCCTGGTGGAGATTTTTTTTAACACTGACAGAAAGAACATAAAGTACTTACAACTAAAATACACCAGTTTAACATTTTAAGGGTTTAACCCCAAAGCCTGAAGACTTTTAACTCACTAGATGATCGATATCCTTTCTTTCTTGAATTTTATGGGTTATTTGAAAGCTATTCGAGACTACAGCTGGGACACAAAAAGAGGGACTGTGTTTGCGCTGCACCTGGCTGATAAAGAAGGAATGTTCATGCTTCCATGTCGTTGATCGTAGCACTTGTAAAAGTGCACATAATTCTTGCTTTTTCCTTACTTGCTGTAAAAATCCTGTTAGTACGACGTGAGCAAAATTACTCAAAGGATAAAAATATTTTTGTCACATTTCTGAGACATGCAGTCTCCGGCCACTACTGCGTGGAGAACATCACACAGGGAGAAGACAATTTACTTTGCAATATGCCATGCCTATGAGAAGTGAGGAAACATAGAGGAGGTGATAAATCGATGTGCTCTTTCATTATACCCAAGGTTTGACTTTATGCTGCGCGTGCAAATATTTGACAGGATATTGCAATCACAAAACTCATTCTAATAATGTAAAAATAAGCAAAGGAATCTAAGGTAAGGTATACATAATAGACAAATCTAAATCTGTTTGATTTATGTGATTTGTAGAACAGACCAATGAATGAGTTTCAATGTCATTACTGTACTATCTTGCACAATTTGCAGGCTGTAAATGTGCAACAAGATGGGATTTTATTCCTTGACAACACACCCATCTCCACACCCATGTCATATTCCTGTGTTCGTGACAATGGCCAATAGCAAGCAAGAAGTGACCCTCCCCTATTCTAATAAATAGCACCGAATGCCAGGGACGGTCCATCTGCCTGACTCTCCTACCTTCAGCAGAGTCTCTGAGCCTCCTCTCACCCCACCTCGCTGCTAAAGAATACTGTGACCATGTCTGCCAGAGCTGTGAAGACCACCACCTTCTCTACCCTGTCCACTACAAAGGGTCCGAGTCAGGGTTTCAGCAGTCGCTCCTTCTCTGGCTACGGTGGCCGAGGTGTGGGTGCTGCCAGGCAGAGCTGTGTAGTCCGTGGCTCCTACGGTGGAGTGGGTAGCAGTGGAGCTGCCGTTGGCGCTGGGGGCTTCAAGATGGTCGGTGGGTATGTTGCTGGGGGGTCAGCCCAAAGAGCAGGAGGACTGGAGTTTGGCTATGTGGGCTTTGGTGGTGGCATGGGAGGTGGTATGGTCCAAGAAGCTGCTCCCATCACAGAGGTGACTGTGAACAAGAGCCTGTTGACCCCCCTGAACCTGGACTTTGACCCCACCATCCAGTCAGTCCGCATCCAGGAGAAGGAGCAGATCAAAACCCTCAACAACCGTTTCGCTTCCTTCATCGACAAGGTCAGTCAATTTTTCTAAGAATCACATTGCTTCACATTTTGTACTCTTTTTTTTTTTTTTCATTGGCTCAACAAGCCCTAGAAGAGTGGTTCATAACCTTGATAAAGGTAATGAACCCCACAGGTTTCACAGGTGCATTCACTGAAACCTTTGGAATTTCATAATAAAGCAATTTTTTAACGAATTCAAAACCTGGCAAGCTAACACCTAAGTGTTCAAATTTCTTCCAGATTTCAAATTTACTACAAATAATTTTTCCTTTTGCTGTTGATTTTCATGTTGGTAAATGAAATGAAGCCCATTTCATTTCACATTGTTCCTTTTTTTGTTTTCTTGGTTACATTGTCATTTCATTCTCGCATCTTTGCATCACATACTATTTTCATGGCGTAAAAATGACGCAATTAAAAAAAATATATATATCTACACAGTTCACGCTGTCTGTAGGTCTGTTATACCTCCTCATATCAAGTGTCAGTCAACGTTCCACTGAGCAAACTGATTTCTCCTCCCATTAGATACAGGGCTAGCAGTTGAAAGAAATGGAATAAAACCTGGTATTTGAGAGCAAACATGTCAAAAACCTGGTCTAAAAAGCTTCTTTGCCTAGATTTAGTAAGCGTACGAAATAGGGCTCTGCATTTAACCTTCACTGAACCCTTGAGGCTTACTCACCAAGCCCCTGAGGTTAATTACAACCCCACTGAAGAACCACTGCCCCAGAACTATAGCCACACACAGAAGTAAAAAAAAATCCATTTCAAAAGACATGTTAGCCATTGAGAAGTTTGCAAACCAACATGGTATGTCTCGCCTGCATCTTTCTTTGATTGAATAAGCCATTCTGCCCCCCAAAAAAACCCCTGTTCTTTGGCCGCACTGCACTATAAGCTGCAGGTTTACACATTGCGTTATAGGATATTTTCACCATAAGACTACTGCTCGTTACCCATTAAAAATCCATAAATTAGCTACATTGGAGTATAAGGTCCATGGTTTAAAGCAAGGGGAAAAAAACCCCAAAAAAGTAACAGTCTTTTACAGTCCAAAAATTAGGGCAAAAATGCACACTTACTGTAGATTGCTAACGTCACATAATTTGAACCAATGCTTTTTGACAGTGAATCTACTTTTGCGAAGTTTGTAATATTCTCAACATCAGAACAAATATACCTATAAAAAAGATTAAAAGATGCTACAGTAGGTGGTTAAAAAATGACTAAAAAACACAGGAATTTTAGCAATCTATCGCTGTAATAATGTGAACGTTGACCACCTCATGTTGTTGGATTAAAGTGTACAAGTAGAAATCGTTCAATATATGTAGCCAGCATCAAACAGTGTTTACGAAATAACACTAAATAATATGAATGAAAGATCTGCTAACCAGAAGTGGTTAGAGTAGCCATAAATTGTACTCAAGTAGTGTTTCTTAAAAATAATATTACTCAAATAAAAGTAAAAGTAGTCATCCAAAAAATGTACTCAAGTACAAGTAAAAAAGTATTTGGTGAAAAGAATACTCAAGCAATGGGTAATATTGTGAGTAACTGCTTACAATGTTTGATTTTTGATTTTAAACAATTGTTATTTTTTCCAGCACAAAGTGATCTGTATGGACTGTTATTATACTTTGAAGAAGAAGAAGACTATAATCCTCTATATAATCACATTAGTCCAAACAAATTCAAAACAACAACAAAAAAAGAAAATTCATTGAATTCTGTCGAGAGACAAAAAAAATACAGAAATGAAGCATCATCCGTCCAAACAGCACGAGTGACCTTTTCTGGAGAAAACATATTTCCGATGATAATAATAATCATCATCATCATCATCATCATCATCATCATCATCATCATCATCATCATCATCATAATAATACATTTTATTTGAAGGCGCCTTTCTGGCCCTTAAGGTCGGTATTATGAAACTAAAAGGATCATATCTACTGTTTTCCATGGTCAGTCGGTGCCAAATAAAAACGGGAAGAGAGGTTAAACTGCTATGGAAAATACTTTTTACGGTGCTTTAAAGACGCCATGTGATATAGCCGTGATCATAGAACGGCAAGCTTGACTCTGATTGGTATAATGGAGTCATGTGATTATTATTACGACATCTCATTGGTGAAACTGGTAGCGCAACTGTTGACGTCTCTGGCAAAAAAGAAAAAAAAAAAAAGTCAAAATTTAATATGTAGAATAAAGAGGAACGTTTTAGGTGTAAGAGTAAGAGTAGCGTTTCTTCACAAATCTACTCAAGTAAAAAGTATGCCTTAGTAAACTACTCTTAGGAGTACATTTTTCTCACAAAGGTAATCAAGTAAATGTAATGCGTTACTACCCACCTCTGCTGTTAAGCTAACACTAAGTGATTGGTGGTCAGCTGTTGTATAGTTCTCGCCCTTAAATCATACATTGGTTCACTTGTTTAAGGAGGCCCCCATAGAAATGTGGACGAGAAGTCAAGCCGCGAATCAATCACACAAACACAAGCCCCCCAACCCTCCTCTACATTGTGAAACTACGCAGACATGCCTGTTATGTTTGCCCAAGACCCCACCCAGGGTAAGGACACTGAATAGAGACGTTGTAAAGGGGCAACAGTATGTCACAATTGGGAAATACCATCATAGTAGTGTGTTTAAAGATGTATTGTGGCTCCAAGTTGAGTAAATAATTGACGTGACAGTAATGCGGTGGTGTCAGAGGGTCATTTTTCTTTCATACATTCCATTCAGCCATACCATAGTGTCCAGTCAATTTCTCCAGGAATGTATACATCATTTATGGTACAGAATACGCACTTCCAAAAATTAATTCAGCATCATTCATCCACTTATCCTCACGAGGGATGCGGGGGTGCTGGAGCCTATCCCAGGCAACTATGAGCCGTAGGCGGGGTACATTCTGAATTAGTTGCCAGCCAATCGCATGGCACATGAAGCCAAACAACCATATATACAAACTCTACACAGGGATTGAACCCTTGAGCGCAGAACTGTGAAGCGAATGTGCTAACCGCTCATGAACCGTGTCACCTTTCTAAAACTTGAATTGTCATTTAATAATGTGTTTTTTTTATCTTGCAGGTACGCTTCCTGGAACAACAGAACAAAATGCTTGAGACCAAATGGAAGCTCTTGCAGGAGCAAACACCATCATGCTCCAGCATTGATGCTATGTATGAAGCCTACATCGCCAACTTGCGCAAGCAGCTGGACAACTTGGGCCACGAAAAGATCAAACTGGATTCTGAACTGCATCACATGTCAGGACTGGTTGAAGACTTCAAGACAAAGTGAGTTGATGTTTAATTGAAATGCAGTATTTCTTCTATAGGTGCAGTTCATGCCACCGTGACAGCGTCACACAAAAAAAGCTATTGACAAATGCCCCTCCCCTTTTTTTTTCTTTCCAATTGCTAAAAATTGTATAAAACAGTGGCCCCTTTTTCCACTTAATCTTGGTTAAAAATGAAATTGTCCATTTCTATAACGTTTGTTCTTATCTATATAGATAAAAACAGAAAATAGGAGTCCCCATGTAGAAACTGACATCCTTGAGTTAACCCAACAGAAACAAAGCAATTCTTAGACTTTGTTTATTCTTATGCAGAGGCGGGTAATAACGCATTACATTTACTCCGTTACATTCACTTGAGGAACGTTTTGAGAAAAATGTACTTCTAAGAGTAGTTTTAGAATGCCATACTTTTTACTTGAGCAGATTTGTGAAGAAGAAACACTACTTTTGCTCAGCTACTGTGGGCCTAGTCGTTAATTTTTTCCTTTTTATTCTACATATTAGATTTTTCTTTTTTTTGTTGTTGTTGTTGCCATAAATGCCAACAATGGCTCTATTAATGAGACGTTGCAACAGTAATCACATGGCTCCATTATATCAATCAGACTCAAGCTTGCTGTTCTATGATCACACCAGCCCGTTCAACGCGTGACGTCTTTAAAGCACCTTAAAGAAAATAAGTAGCTGACATAGAGTGCTGCCGTCAACATGACTAAAAAGCGCAGATTTCAACCTCTCTCCCAGTTTTTATTTGGCACCGATTGACCATGGAAACCAGAGATATGATCCTTTTAATTTCATAATTGGAAATGTTTTCTGCATTAGAGGGCACTCATGCTCTTTGGGCGAATGATGCTTCATTTCTGGAGATTTTATTTATTTATTTTTTAATTTATTTTGTATTTCTTTGGCTAAATGTATTTATGTTATAGGTTTTAGTACATAATAATAATAACAGTCTATATAAAAAAAAAAACTTGGTGCTCAGAAAATAAATACCATCATTAAAAAAAAGAAAAAAAAGAAAAAAAGAAACATTGTAAGCAGTTACTCACAATGTTACTCTTCTCATGAGTATCCTTTCCACCAAATACTTTTTTACTTGTACTTGAGTACATTTTTTGGATGTCTACTTTTACTTTTACTTGAGTAATATTATTTTGATGTTACGCCACTCGTACTTGAGTAAAAGTTTTGGCTACTTCACCCACCTCTGCTCTTAAGCCTTGGTTAAAAGTTTAGCATGCATGGTACACATTGGGCCATTGTCCATTTCCGCCCAAACTTCATGTTTCTGACTGGTGTCTAAAGATGTTGCTTTATAAGTATTTCCACGTAATGTTCTTTCTTCATGGTGCCATCCATTTCTATGAGTCTACCAATCCCTTCTGTTTCAAATAACTGCAAAAAAATTTAACCCAAAGTTCAGTTGGATGTCCAGTAATTCAACTGAAATTTTAGTCATCTTTTTTCTCCAAATGTGAGGATGCATATTTTTTCCCAATTCAATTATAGTTTTGTTACAACATTAGTCAAGTTTTTTAAATATTAAGGTCTTTGTTTGAACAAGAAACAACAATCTACGACGTTTATGCCCATACGCTGCGATAGAGGAGAGGGAGGTGGGGCAGTGCCTCCCCTGAAGGCCGAAAAATGTCATTGCATGTAATTGACTTTCCTATACTGTATATTAATTTAAAAAGAAAGACCTAGCCCAGGGGTCGGCAACCCAAAATATATTGAATGAGCCATGTTGGAGCAAAAAAAAAAAAAAAAAATGTCTGGAGTCACAAAAAATTTAAAGCCTTGTATATACAGTTGGGAGAACAAGTATTTGATACACTGCCAATTGGCAATGTATCAAATACTTGTTCTCCCCACTGTATGTCTTATAATGAAGTCAACAGAATCTGCATCTATAATAGCTATATTAACCTACTATCTAAATGACTAAGTTGGCTTCAAATACATAATGAGCCTTCATGATTACCGTATTTTCCGCACTATAAGGCACACCTGAAAACCTTCAATTTTTTTCAAAAGCCGACAGTGTGCCTTATAATCTGATGTGCCTTATATATGGATCAGTATTGGTTGATCATGGCATGGCATTCAATTTAGCTCAACTTCATCTCGTAAATGCATAACGCAACACCAACTACTACTCCTACTACTACTACTACTAGTACTACTACAACTACTACTAATCAGCATTATAATGCATTGTGCCCTATTCATGAAAACGGTTTCAAAACAGGCCATTCATTGAAGCTGCGCCATATACTCCAATGCGCCTTACAGTGCGGAAAGCACAGTAAATGTTTATTTTCCCTGCGGTGCATCCTATAAAGAATGATGCACCAGGTAATGGTGTTTTACGATGCTGCCGTTTTTCATTACAAAATTAATGAATTAGAAGAATTTTTGTGTCATGTTTGACTTTCCTACAGAAACCACATTAAAACTAAAAATATATATCTATCCCACCATCTTTTTCCATTTTCTAACATTTTTGAAAAAGCTCATGGGAGCCACTAGGGCAGTGCAAAAGAGCCACTTGTGGCTCTAGACCCGCGGGTTGCTGACCCCTGATCTAGCTGGTAAAATGTCTATAAAAGTTGTGAAGTAATACAACAAGCAAAAAATATGAATTAAATGAACAAGAATCCTTCAAAGTATTTCATAATGGGTCATGATTATTTTTTAACAGATCATGTGACTAGCACCTTAGAGATGGTCCTTTGCTTTGCTTAGCCAAATTTAGACCTGAGAGGGCTAGATAGATACAGTATTTGGAAATTCTTTAAACCTAAGCTTTCAAAAGTTTCAACAACTGAGCTTTAACTGAGGATTGAACACGAACAGTATCAAAATCAATGAATATATATAAAACGTAATTTTCGGACTATTAGCCACTACTTTTTTCCTCCATTTTGAATCCTGCAGCTTATAATCTCATGCGGTTTATTTGTTGATTTATTTGGGTTAATAGGAAACACTGTATTTAACAGTGGCATCATAAGACTGTCATAAGACCATCATAATTATGACATGACACTATCATGGGCATTGTTGAATAATTATGACAGATGTCATTAAGTGTCATCCAGCAAATTATGTCACTAACTCCATTTATGTCTAGCTTAGATCTTTTACATCCATTCAAAAGTGAGATAATTTGCCGGATAACACTAAATGACATCTGTTACAGGTATTTATTAATGCTCATGACAGTGTCATATCATAATTTGACAGTCTTATGGCACCACTGTCATATAAAGTGTTACCAAATACCCTAACTAGCAATTATTGAAACAACTGGAACAGTAACTGAAGAAATAATTAGTAAAGAACATGAATTTGTATTGTTTTTACATCTGTAGCGCTTCAATGCATGCTAGAAGGCATTTTGGACAAAAACAGTGTTGACAGCAGGTGGCAGCAGAGGTTCACTGTCTCCACCAAGGGAGCAGTGATGGCCAAATGAGGCTTCTTGAAGCAATTAAGCAATTGGTTCAAAGCTTCATAGTAGTTTATTTGGTCTTATGACAGTCGTATGATGCTGTTGTCAAATAAAAAGTTACCTGTTAATATTTTTTGGTGTAAATATCCCATAATACAGTGAGGACAGCTGTGGCTTATCGTCCAGTCTATGAACAAATGTCGTTTTTGTGCCAATTTGGGTGGTGGCGGCCTATAGTCAGGTGCGTCTTATAGTGCGACAATTACAGTATCTATCTAACCCCTCACAAAAGTCAAACTCTGCCTGTGTTTATGCCTCTTGTAATATTGGCTTCTTTATGCAAGTGTGCCTTTCATTAATTAGCGTGTTGCTTCCAAAGGCTTTTTTTGAATGCAAAACAAACTTACTGTATAATTTATAACCTGTAAGTGTAATTCTAAACTGCTGAGATTAGAGGACACAATGGAAAAACGGTCTTTAAAATCATTCTTTCATTGTTCTGTCATTTAGCAAAATAGAAATAATTATAAAAATAATCCTGATTGACCTAAAACAAGAAATGTAAACTTAGTATATTAACATATACATTCTGATACATTTTATGTTTACTACTATGGTTGTATTTGACTTTATTTATTTTAGGTATGAGGATGAGATCAACAAGCGCAATGAATGTGAGAACAACTTTGTCCTCTTGAAGAAGGTGTGTTCATGACTTTTGTCCATTTCGTCTCAAAGGCTGTTTGCAGATTTTTATATAGTGTGCTGAACAGTAGAATCTTTCTGTTGCAATGCAGGACACGGATGCTGCATACTTGATCAAAGCAGAGTTGGAAGCCAAACTTGATGGATTGTCCGATGAGCTTGATTTCCTGAGGCAGATCTTTGATGCTGTAACAAACTTAAATTTACCAGTCACTTATCTAAGATACAGGGATCATCTGTATTTAACTCTCACATCTGTGTTGTTTGGTCGCTTATGTGAAGGAAATCGCTGAGCTGCAGAGTCAGATCAAGGATACATCCGTTGTTGTGGAGATGGACAACAGCCGTAACCTCGACATGGATGCCATCGTTGCTGAAGTGCGTGCCCAGTATGAAGACATTGCCAATCGAAGCAGAGCGGAGGCTGAAGCATGGTACCAAAACAAGGTAGTGTATTATTTTGGCTGATATTGGCAGCTTTTACCTCAATGTTGGTGGAAGATATGACCAGGTTTTTGACAGTAATCAGATTGAACACATTTTTTGTTCTAATTTGAGTTGTTTTATTTGTTGCTTTTAACATTTTAACATTGTTCTTTATTTTACCAACCCCTTGAGAATTTTACATGTGCTTATCTCTATGATGATAGCTTTTTTAGACAGGCTCATGATTTTAACTACAGAATATAGTATTTGTAAATGTTACTATTTGCCTAAAAAGCACCTATCACTCTTGCTCTTTCCTACCTGAGAGATACCTTTCAACGCCATAATTCTGTAGGTCCCGTTACTTGAGGTCTGGTGATAAATTAAAAAACTTTTATTTCCCTTGACATTCCATAACGTTGTAGAATAAGTTGCTCACATTGTCTTTTAACAGTTTATTTCTTTAGCCACTGCAGTACTCAGTGTTTTTATTGTTTCTATTATTTGTACTGCTTCCTATAGTTGTTGTTATAAGCTTTAAACCATATGTTCAGCACAAAGTAGTTTTCTTTTTCATGCATTATTAAGGAATCAAGTTGCTGTATCACACAATGAAGTGATTTTTTTCTCTAAACAATAGGACTGCTGTATATTATGTCCTTTTGTTCTAAGCCAAAGTAAAGACTTAATTGTTTTCATAATTCATCTTTTTCTCTAATGAAGAAAATTGTCAGGCAAATCAGATTTATGCAAGGATAAGTCACCAACATCAAGCGCTTTTAACCGTCCCAAGCTGATTTTTTGGGGGATTATTGTTTGGTTTACGAATTGGAAGTCATATTGAATTACGAATCCATATCCTTTTTTTTTTGGTATGTTTATTAAAATTGAGATCATCAACTCATATGATAAAACCATCCCGACCAACCAACTCAGAGCTATTGTGTTTTCATATGTTCACCTAGTATGCCGAGATGCAGCAGTCTGCCGGTAAATGCGGCGAAGACCTGAAGTCAACCAAGGCGGAGATCGCTGAGATGAACCGCAGAATAATGAGGCTACAGGCTGAAATTGACATGGTTAAAGCACAGGTGAGGGTTAGATCACCAATGGTTCACCATAGACTTTACTATCAGTTGACGGAAAACGGGGCGCGGAGCCGCTCCGTAGGGCGCCTATTTTAAAAAACTTAAAATCAAAGATTTTCAAAACCATAGCTGCTAGTGACCTAAAACCAAACCAGGCACCTCCCTTAGGTATCCGTTGGCAAGTCATTTCCTAATAAAATCCTGAATAATTATTTTTATACAAGCATAACAAAACTTAAAATGGCTATAAAATTCTCAGATTTTACGCTAGATGGACAAAAGTGCACCTAAATTGTCACGATCAATCGCAATATTTAACATATCATATACATTTTTGCCCAAAACAGCGACTTAATTTTTTAAAAAACTTTTTTGACAATTTTGACATGTTTTCAACAGCTAATAAATCACTCCATTTTCACATCAGAAACTTAATACTTGAGGAAAGCACGCAGAATTATCTTAATTTCACTCAAAAAAGCAAATTTGGCATTTTTCTATGCACAATTACAACTTATTGAGGTTAAATTCCAATGTCACTATTGCCTCAGCACGGCTTACCGGCTGTCTGGGCCTCATCATTTCTAGATTGAAATGTTGCATAAAATAAAACTGTAAAAGCTGATTTTTTTTTTCAATGGATGCAGAAATGTCTAAAGTACTAGTCTTTTTGCCCAAAAACGAGCATTTGGCCAAAAATTTGCTGATTATTTGAATGTAAAGTTACACTATCGATACAAAATCCAACATGGCGGCCATCACAAAACAAAGAACTTTTTTAAAATTGTAAATACCGGAATATCTATAGATATGAACGTAAAACAGTCTAGATTCCTGTTTGAAAGCACCACAAAAAAAAAAAAGAAAAAAACAAAAACAAAAAACGGGCAGTTATCATTCATTTTACGTAAATATTTCAAGCTAAAATTACGCTAATTTTTTCCATTCATTTCATTTTGTTCAAAACAGTGAAAAAGTGCATGCATGGCACTATTATATACAGCATTGTAATAAGCTTGAATCCTTGACCAAATCACTCTTGAGACACTCTTGCCTGCTTGTATGCACTAAATGTTTAGTCCTGATTCCACCTAAATCCGGCGCTAGAACGCACTATGTGTTTGAGTTTATCGCAGTGAAACCATCCTCGACGCTCTGCCTAGCCCGGCCCCCTACGAGAAGCCGTGGCGCAATGTCTGTAGGAGCTGTCTCGTCAATTGATAGTGAAGTCTATGGGTTCACTTTCACAATACCACTTATTGGAAAACGTCTAAAATACCCTACCATGCATAACCCGATCAATGCCATCATTTGGTCCACACATAGATTTGGAGTTTCCGAAAACTCCTGCTCACTTCCCATTCTCTTAATAACAGATATCATAACCAATGTTTAAAACTATTCCACTATCAGAGAACTAACCTGGAGGCTCAAATCGCTGAAGTTGAAGAGCGCGGCGAGCTGGCAGTGAAGGACGCCAAACTCCGTATTAGAGATCTGGAGGAGGCTCTTCAGAGGGCCAAGCAGGACATGGCCCTGCAGGTCCGCCAATACCAGGAACTGATGAACGTGAAGCTTGCACTGGACATTGAAATCGCCACATACAGGAAACTTCTAGAAGGGGAGGAGGACAGGTATGACAACGAAGTGCACTAGTTTGATCCATCAACTTTTTTGTCATTTTGTTTTCATAATTCGTCTCTCTTCTGTGTCTCTCTAGGTTGGCAACTGGAATCAAGACCAACGTGTCCAAGATAACCTGTATGTATTTTATTATTTGAAAAATCATACACATATACGTACAATTTAAATACCTATACCTTTCTTAAATCACAGCTGTAAACTACAAAACTTATGGCCTGGAGAGCTGTCGCATCCCATCATCCGTCAGCAGCTCAATCGACACCGTCAAAGCAAGCGACGAGTCTGTGTCTGTCCCTGAGACAGCGGAGGTAAAGAGCACCACTACCACTACTGTCACTACAACAGAAACTCTGGTGACCACCAGTGAAGAAAAGAAGGAAGCGGAGGTGCCCGATGCCACCGAGGCCGCTGCTGTTGAGGAGCAGGTGGAGGCTGAACCTGTGGCTGAATGAGCTCCTAACACAAAATTTCAGCTGAATTTGACAAGAAAAATCACACCATTATTTCAAAGTTCATAAGGAGTCTACTTTTCCTCTTTGTTGGGGATTTGGGATGAACTAATGGGAAACAACTGCAAATTGTAAGCTTCAGTCATTAACAGTTCTGTCATCATGGCAATAAATGTAACTAGCCACCAGATGACGCTGTGGCATTGGTTTTTCTTAAGTCAATAAATCAAACTGCAACGTACCATGTTACCTGTTCTTTTTTTTTTTAGTTTGTGCGAAAATTTCAGGGTTTGCACATAAGGATACAGTTACACAATTTATTAATACAAAACATGTAGTTGCATGTAGTTGATTGATTCTGTAGAAGTAGTTCTATTAAGCGGGTACTTCGTCAGACATTTTAGATCCAGTTGTGACATAAAACACATTCAATGAGGGGGAAAAAACAACACGACAAACTTTAAAAAAAAAAAAATGTCCCAGTCACCAGGTTTCCCACAAATGCCACACGAGACACAGATAGGACTGTTGTAGAAATATTTTGCCAGTGAAATTATCTCAAGATTATTGTGGAAAAATAGGTATGATTGTGTTCAGACAGATACATACTAGGGCTGTCAACCGATTAAAATTAGCAGATAGATAGAAGATAGCATAGACAAACAAAAAACAGGCTAAAGTCAACTATAACAATAAATCAACAAGATGGCATTAACATTATTAACATTCTGTTAAAGTGATCCATGGATAGAAAGACTTGTAGTTCTTAAAAGATAAATGTTAAGTCAAGTTATAGAAATGTTATATTAAAACCCCTCTTAATATTTTCGTTTTAACAAAATTTGTAAAATTTTCAATCAAAAAATAAACTAGTAGCTCGCCATTGTTGATGTTAGTAATTAAACAATGTTCATGGTGCTGAAACCCATAAAATCAGTCGCACCCAAGCGCCAGCAGAGGGCGACAAAACACCAAAAAACACAAGTAACAAGTGGACATGAAACTGTGCTGTCATTTTAAGATTGTTTGAGCGGGATATGTGCGTTAATTGCGTCAAATATTTTAACGTGATTAATTTAAAAAATTAATTACCGCCCGTTAACGCGATAATTTTGACAGCCCTAATAAATATTATTGTTTATTAACAGTGTTGTCACAGAAAAATTGAAAAAAATGATTTAATCACTGATTACTGATTGCGCATCAAAAAAGAAACCTAATTATTTTACTGATTGTTATCAAAGTAACTAAGTTACTTTAAAAGTAATTGATCTGTTACCATTTGCCAAATTTCCCCCCCTTTGTTGCCTCAACATAAGAATGACGACAGAAAAATGTCATTGCATGTATCTGACATTCCGATAATTGAATTTAAAGGGGAACTTCAGAATTTTTCATTTAAGGCTTAATATTCGGGGTTTGATTAGTCGATGGAATTGATTTCAACCACCATTGACTCGTGCTAGCTTAGCCACTCCGAAGCCCTGAAACTAACAAATAACTAAGCAACTGCATGGATTTTGTTGAAACCAACTCCACTGACTAATTAAACCTCCGCTAACTCGTAGATTACGCCTAATGTCAAAAATTCTGAACTTCGAGTAAGGGTTTAGGGGTCTGGGTTAACAGCATATCAGTGCCAATGTCAATGTAAATTGACTGTGCAATAATCAACAAGGCACAAATGAATTGCACAGTGCAACAAACACAAAGGTTTGGGGCAGGCGCGAATGCTCGCTTACAACCTGGAAGTATGCTGTTCATACACGCGGTCAATTTAGCCACAAAACGTGGCGGCAACGAAGCACTTTACACTCAATCGGACTTACAGCACATCCCAAAGATGCTAAACGAACACGTCACGTCAAGGCATCAATGTGCAACACAAATTTGATTTAAACAATGCTCGCTGACTTGACAAGGACGAGCGGGAGCGACTGATGGCGCATGTTGCGGTTCCAACCTATCGCTGGAACCCTCCAGAATGACGAAAAAATACTCAGCTACATTCATGGAAGCACACAGATCAACATTCCCTCGCACATCTCAACAGGTGGCTGCACTCGGCTCAAACGTGCACCCGGATCCTTATGCCTTTCTCAGTCCCAAAACACTTAGCGTGTGTGACTCAAGACCAAAACGGGAAGTAAATATGAGCGGTTACCATGGAAACGAACACATAGAGGGAACCTTTCTAAACTTTTCAAAATGCTCTTCGTACATGACTACAATATTCTTCATTCTACATACTTTATGAGGCAATAATAAAATAGTAACGTACAGACACTAAGCAAACTAACTTTAATCAGATTACTGGTTTGGAAAAATTAACGCGTTAGATTACTGAAAGAAAGTAATCAGATTACAATAACATGTTAACGTGTTAGTGACAACACTGTTTATTAAAACACATATTGAAGGTCATTTGAGCAAAATTGGTTTTTCAGAAGTGTGTATCAAGTCTGCCAGTCAATCTTCCATAAGGTTGGCGACCCCTCATTCTGACAAAATGATTAATCGATTAAACAATTCACTAGTGATTGCAGGACTTCTCCCAAATCTGAATTCTTTTTTCCGACGAATACATTACTCACAATTTACGCAAGGGCCTTTCAGATACCAGCATGAATGATTCACCGTACACGAAGCAAGTGCCAAAAAAACATGCTTGGATAAGTTTGGTGAGGTAAACGCGGAACAACAGAACCCTGACCATAACATCATGTTTTATTTGGGATGAGTCAGCGTTCCCAAAACATTATTTCCAAAATTCTGTGGGTGGTTCTAGTACCACTAGTGGCTTTTTAGGAATCAAATCTCCGCTTATTTTTTATGGTTGGTCATGATGGTGGCAAATGAAGAATTCAGCATAACCCAAAATGGCAGTGGGTGTCAAAAGTGTGTGAACCACTGCTTGAGTCTGCCATTTTTCGAAGGGCCTGTCCTCATTAGGATTACATGTGAATTGGAGCCTTTCCCAGCTGAGAGTAGGAAAAGGCAGGGTACACCCTAGATTGGCCGGTAGCCTATCGCATCGTACTATCGATAAACAATCTTTTACATAGAGGCAATTCCTCAATTAATTCTGACATGCATATTCTAAGAATCTGATTGGTGGCCTGAGTGCATGAGGCTCCACACAAGAAAGCCTCAGTCGAGATTCGAACATAAAGCTCAGAACTGTGAGGCAGTTGTGCTGATCACTAGTCTACCATACTGTCATAAAATATAAGTAGAAATAGTAATACTTTCTTAAGGAACTTTAAATTACACGATAGTAGATATGGAATATTCAGCTGTAGTTTTTTTTCACCAGCTAGGTCAAAAAAGGAATGCTTGAACTCAAGTAGTACTGAGAAAAAAAAAAAAAAACAGGTTGTAACATGCATCCTGTGAGGTTGTGACACACCCAACTCTCCACAACCTCTCATGAAGTAGAAAAAACAGAGCTTTTGTCCTTTATTGTTCTTTCTCACAACTGTGACTGCTGTCATATGCAAGATAAGCTGAGCACATATTCAGGCTTCATTTGAGTTTACTGTAGTTTCCAGAGTGTGCAAACATCCAGAAATTTAATTCAAAAGTCAAAAAGTCATGACAAGATGTCTTGAAACGATAGCAGGCAGAAATAATACAGTTCAGATGTTGACCAGTTTATTAACTCTATAAACTCTAAGATAACCTACCACAGATTTCCAGTCCAGTGCTGCTGGGCTTCAACCAAGTAGTTTGCTGTTCACTTCAATTTAAAAAGATGTACTTTCTTTCACCATCAACTTGAACCACGTAAAGCCTGGTTGAAATGTTTAATTTGCTCTGTGGCGACGCAATTGCTTCATGATGATTGTACTGGGGATGATGTTTTTTTAAGCTTGAGAACCGATACGACCGGTTATCCGGTTTTACAGGTGACAGATACGACTGTATCGATAGTAAAGTTACCATTCGACAGTAATTAGCCATTAAATATTCAAAGAACCGATAGTACAGATAAGATTAGACTATCGCGAGCACAAGATTCGGCTATTAGTGCCAAGTACAATGCATTGCTCAATGTGATAATAATTTAGCTTTTACTTTACATGCTGCGCTTGTGTCATACACCACATAGCGCACTTAGAATGTGACCGCAAGCATGATATAATATGGACGTGGTTGCCTCAACTTTCCATCACGCATTTCGGCAGAACCGCTAGTAGTCGCCGTCATTACCCGATCGTCACGGGCGTGTCATAACAACGCGAGAGCTAACAAAACCACTGTACACGCTCCGTAGTGTTTTCTTCACAGCCCAAAACGAAACTAGTAGTGGCAATGAAGCAACATGCTAAAACAATGGAATGTTTGCGCACCGACGCCAGCTAAGGGCGGCATATTGTTCCCACGAAACGCAGTTTACTTAAACATGAACATGTGGATCAATTGATCTTCCTCAAGAAAAATCTGTCCTTCAAAAAAGATATGGACAGTGATGAGGAATAAAAAAATGTGAAAGCACAGGCATAAGTGAATGACTTTGCTGCGTATAAGGTTAAAGTAATGATTATTGACCTGTCTGTCTAAAATGCCATGTTTTTATTCCCCTAATTATACGAGTGGTAAAGCATAATTTAATATTTATCTATGATGATAACACTAGCAGGTTTAATTGTTTTTTTCTAGAGCTGCTGCATATAATTAATATTTTTTGTTCGTAAGATGTTTACGTTGAAAGTTGCACTTAAATTACTTACATCTTGTGTTCAAAACACCAGGAAATACAGTAATTGTATTACTGCACTTTATTGTTGACTGTCACTGGAGTTTTATTTTATTATCAATCCCATCCAAAAAAATGACGGTCATTTAGTAAGCCTTATTTTTTTTGTCATAAAAAAATAAAACATACATTGGTATGAAATTTTGTTTTTTTAATTTTGCTATTAAAAATGTGGTATTTTTTATATGTTTAAAATACTGTACGAACACACACAACAAATGTTTACTATCGTATCACTATCGTATTTTCACTCTGTGTCGAATCGTATCGTTCTTAAACTGTATCGAATTGCTCGGCCTTAAAAATGTATCGTTTTTTAATCAAATCGTAACCTGTGTATCTAGATACATATCGAATTGGCTTTATGTCAGAGATTCCCAACCCTAGTTTTCTTGTATCACGGTCTGCAGCAGTGGCGCGGTAAGTGGGGTGTTGAGGGTACTGCAGCGCCCCCTGGTCTTGGGGAGGAAAAACGTTTTGGTAGATTCTTTTTTTGTAGTTGTTGTTAAAAATAAATAAATAAAACATTAAAACACTAGAGTATATAACTGGGGATGTTGAAATTTTTTTTTTTTCTTAATAACATGGTCACCACCTGACACTTTGGTACCCAGATAGCAAAATATAACTGGAGCGGATGTGGCCCTATTTCGTAAAACAGATCCGCCCCTGTGTCTTTTTGAAAAATGGCCCAAAGTCATTTGGGAGTCACTTGTCGTATCAGCAACGAGTTTGGGGCTAGAACTGGCCCAAAGTAGCAGACACTACATCAATGTATGGCCCGGATGTGGCACACGTTACCCTATCTGGGCCAGATTTGTATCAGAACCGTTTTATTTTTAATTTGGGGTCCATTTTGTTCAATGTATCATACTCTAATGTGTTTATATTGCAAATTAAATTTGCCTTTTGAAAATAATTTCTTTTTCAGGTCATTTATTAATCAAACATATTAATGCACCATAACAATACAACATTGTTTTTTCACAAAATATTTTACCTGGAACAAGAAACTCCACATTAAAGATGACCCATTATTAGACTGTAAACAACATATTGTATTTGTTAAGTTTCTAGGTTAACAGGGGACCTGAGTGCTGAGACAGAGGCAAACTGGCAGTGGTAACAAGGGTTCATTGACGATGAGAGGGAGTGGCAGATAGTGTCTGAAGAATCCGGTGGGCAGTTTGGTAATAGAACAGGTGAATGGGCAGGCAGGCGTTCGGGCAGGCAGGCAACACAGGATCTCCCTCCATATGTTGTTATGCAACAAATTTTGAATTACTTAACTCATTTGCTCCCAAAAACATATAAATACGTTCTATTTTTAATTGTTTCAGTGTCCCAAAAACGTATTTATACGTCTTTTACGTTTTTTTTTTTTTTGACAAGAGGCATCTCTAGGTTCTGTTGCACCTAAACTGCAATGCACAATGCTGAAAACTAATTTTAAAGCAATAAAACTGGCCACTGAAGGCCAAGAAAGGAAGTGAAGAAAAACAGTCAGGAAACGGAAGTTGGAGGGATCTTGTGAAGACGCGTAAGAATTTGAGAAAAATATGGAAAACGATCGGGAAAAAAAAGCCAAACGACACTGGAGGAGTGTTTTGAAAAGAAAACAAAACCATCGTCAAAGAAGGATTAAAAAAAATGTATCTTGATGAGACAGACAGTGACGGTCACAACAGCGTCAGGTTCCACACGCGTTCTGCGGAGCTCACGTTGCGTTACTCCTGAGCCCGAGGTTGAAACCAACGATGAAGATGATGAAAAAAGTGAGACCGATCTTGATCCGGACTCATCAGATTATTGGGAGCCACCTCATTCAACCGGGAGCAGCCGAGAGCCTTCCCCATTGTTATGTGCGCAAAGAGTTCAACAGTTCAATAGTTTAGTTATGTGTAAATGAATTGTTACTTTGCGATCAAAAGCTCTATTTGTCTTGTTGTTTGTCTTATTTTATAAAAGTAAAACATTATTCAGATGTTTAGGATGTAACTAAAGCAAAAAATAGCTGTGTTTAAGTCAAAGTTATGTTTGAAATGTATGCTTTCACAAAAAGCTCAATTTCTGTTTTTTCATCAGAAATTGGAAAATTGCACAAATTAAGCTATTTTCTAATGCTGATTTCTAAACAATGGAAAAAGATATGAACTTACTTTTTATCTGCTGAAAGGGAGTCTAATCTTTCTTTTGGTGGGTTCCATGTTTATATAGCAATAGAACAGAATTTTCTGTGGGCCTTGCAAAATCAGTCAAAATCCAGTAAAACGGCCAGGAGTGAAGGGCCTTGCTTCGATGAAAATGGCTGGGAGTGACTGAGTTAACTTGCAGACATGGCAGATCACTTGAATACACCGGGCATTTTATTAACGCTCGGTTGAATAAAGCACTTACCATAAAAAATTCCGTACGCTCAGATGACGTGTCCTGAACCCTGCGTGTTCTTCTGTTTAGTGTCACAGCCTTCAGGGTGCGCGCTGTTGTGATGTCACACATCGACCACTAAATTTCAGATTTTTAGCACGTGCGGTCTGCACGGTCCGCCCCGGACCAGTGCGTAACCTATCATTTGGACTGTCAGATTGATGATCTGGGCCACATCTGGCCCACTGACATTCAGCGGGCATGATTGATTTGTGAATCTGACAAGCTGAGGCTGAATCCGGCACGGAGTCACCTGCTATTGGGGTACTAGGTTATTAGGCACAATTGGAACAGTTAACTGTTGACGGAGGAAGCGTTAATTCAAAAATTTAATTCGAGGTCGAAAATGAAGATGATTATGATGATGGTTTTATCTACCTTTAGTGTCTTAAATAGGTAAAACATGCTTGCATTGCAGCCATAATATTGTTTGTTGTTGCTGTTGGGCTGCCTCCATGCAGAGCACTGTTGGATATTCGTCTGCAATTTATCTTAATGTTGTGTAAAGGGTGCGTGAGGCTTTTAGTTTTCAAATTTGTGTTTTTGCGCCGTCTAGCTGCCCTGATTGCATTATATTACACAGGCGCATTTATTTCCATTACAAAAACTCCAACATACACTGTAGGTGAAATAGAACGCTGTCTTTGTAGTAGCCTAGTAGTAGTACGTAAACTAACCAGCATGCATGTGTACTGCCATTGTGCATGCCTCGTGTCAAGTTCAAAAATAGATCCTTAGGTAGACATTGTAAAATTACCCAAAAATAAGGAGAGAAGACACAGTTTTCTTGGCCAAGGAGAACAAAAGAGTGAGTAGTGACAGTCACCAAAATTGATCTAAAGAAAAAAATCCTCCTTGGTATTTTATTTAGGGGTTTGTCCTAAAAAATGGGTGCCGCCCTGAGGGAGGAGGGGGAGAGCAAGCTGGAGACACCCATGTGATTTTCGATTGGATATGTGTGTGCACGTAGGTGGAACTAAGTAAGTACACGTGTGTAAGCAAGGGCTCATGTAAACAATCATGTAAACAGTCAAAATGACCCAGACACTTCAGTTATGCAACACTGCGGCCATGGAAGATGTCCTCGGATAGAAAATTGTCCTCTAAGGTCTAGACGAAAGTTCAGACGCCAGGTGCTGAAGATGCCTCGGAAGGTCTAGTTACGCAATGATGCGGCCATGAAGCAAGTCAGTTGTCATCCCGACCCTCTTTTACTCTTTGTAACACTTAAGCATTATACTACAACCTGGTATAGCAAGCAATAATCATTTACTGGTTATATCAATAAGAAAAATATGGCAATATGTATTATTTATGGTTTATATGAGCACATGCAAATATTCAATCAATCAATCAAGCAAATATTTAATCAATCAAACCTCGATAATTACCTCAACAACTCGTATGGAAAAAACGTGCAAGCATGACAAATTTGGACCTATACGAATGTTTTTGGATGGGAAACGCTAATAAAGATCCTCAGCACCCACTGCTGAAATTGACTTCCAACGCCTTGGTCTTGTGTTGTCATCTCTTGTTTAAAACAAAAAACAAACAAATAAAAAAAAAATATATAATGATGAAGCTGGGAAATGGTCATGTGGATTTTTGGATTCGTTGGTGCAACTGCGGAACTATCTGTGACCTCAGCTGTTAACACATGGACAGTAGCTGAAGCTCATTTGCACACGTGAATGTCGTAAACTGTAGCATTTTTCAAATAATGATTTTTTTTAATGTGTGTAAATGGCACCAAAGTGAATGGATTTTCCTCTCCACACTGAGTTATGATTGCTTATCTTAGATTGCAAAACTATTCTTGGGTGACTACAAAGCTTAGATCTTAGCGTATAACATGCATGCGCAGTTTTGGAAAAGGACCAACTAGAATAGCTTCAAATAAAATGTAAGGACATCTTTAAATGCAAGCTACTAAACTGAAGCTCGAACCGTAGCGTGTGGGAATCAAATTTATTATATTAAATCATTAAGGCATCATTAAACATCCAAATAATTAAGTTTTTGACTTTTGGCAGCTGCACTTATGTAGATAAATGTTCCCTGACAGTTGCTGACACACACTCATACTTTTAGCAAATTGCTCGCATGCTTACATAGTCTTTCAATGGTACAATACAAGGTCACGCCACCGTCTTTAAATTGTGTTTTTTACAGCTAACCGACCAACATTTTTTCGTCTATTCCTATGTGTACTCTTCTTTGCACTGTTGTAGTGACAGTGCTCATTATCCTTTTTACTGAAGTCCTGGTCGCTCGTTTGACATGACATTATATAACGTGGAAAAATGTGTCCTCTGTATTACACTAAAATGTAACTCCTCAAACTATCTGTGCACCACAAATGTTTGATCCTCAATGGGAACATTCACTCATCTTTGCATCATCCAAGTGCCTGAAGCTAAATGTGGTTTTACTACGCTACACAAGTTAGACTTGTCAGTAAATTGGCAGCAAAATACATTTAAAAAGAATTTACGAAACACTGAGAGTACTTGCTTGTGTGTTTTTTATATGGGGATGAAGTGTCAAAGACATTTCTGCGCTTAATAAGACCTACCCCCCTTGCCCCAAATTGTATTAGCACGAGTTATTCATCTGAAATTGATAATAAATCTGGCAACGAGTCATTCTTCATGTCAAATGAAGATACAACTATCTGGTGTGACTTTCTCAATTTTTCAAATATTTGCTACAGCACTGCTATGACCCCAAGAATTTTTTGAGGGACCGAGAGAACGAAACGATGTATTTGGCATGTGGCAAAATTGATTTTGCTATGTGGCCTTTTTTTTGCCATGTGGCAAAATGTATTTTGGCATGTGTCATTTTTTTTGCCATGTGACATTTTTTGGGTATGTGGCAAAATGTATTTTGGCATGTGTCATTTTTTTTGCCATGTGGCATGTTTTTGGCTATATGGCATTTTTTGCCGTGTGGCATTTTTTGGGTATGTGGCAAAATGGATTTTGGCATGTGGCATTTTTTGCCAGTGACAAAATGTATTTTGGCATGTGGCATTTTTTTGCTATCTGGCATTTTTTTGGTTTGTGACAAAAATTTTTTGGGCCATATGCCATTTTTGGCCATGTGGAATTTTTTTGGTATGTGGCAAAATGTATTTTGGCATGTGGTATTTTTTTTTTTTTTTTTTGCTATGTGGCAAAATATATTTTGGCATGTGACATTTTTTTTGCCATGTGGCATTTTTTGGGCCATATGGCATTTTTTTTTTTTTTTTTTGCCATGTGGCATGTTTTTGGCTATATGGCATTTTTTGCGATGTGGCATTTTTGGGGTATGTGGCAAAATAGATTTTGGCATGTGGAATTTTTTGTGCCGTGTGGCATTGTTTTGGTATGTGGCAAAATGGATTTGGCATGTGGCATTTTTTTTGCCATGTGGCATTTTTTTGGTATGTGGCAAAATTGATTTTGTCATGTGGCATTTTTTGCCATGTGGCATTTTTTTGGTATGTGGCAAAATGGATTTGGCATGTGGCATTTTTTTGCCATGTGGCATTTTTGGGGTATGTGGCAAAATGGATTTTGGCATGTGGCATTTTTTTTGCCATGTTGCATTTTTTTGGTATGTGGCAAAATTGATTTTGGCATGTGGCAAAATGTATTTTGGCATGTGGCATTTTTTTTTTCATATGAGGCAAAATGTTTAAAAAAAATGCACAAAAAAAAAAACAAAAGCCACATGCCAAAATACATTTTGCCACATACCATAAAAAATGCCACATGGCAAAATAATGCAACATGCCAAAATACATTTTGCCAAGTAACAAAACAAAATGCCACATGGCGCAAAAAACAAAACAAAAAACAAATGCCACAAGCCAAAATACATTTTGCCACGTGGCAAAAAAATGCCAAATGGAAAAATCATTTTTGCCAGATACCAAATACCACTTTTTGTTCTTGGCCCTGCTGGAATTTTTTGCATAAACATATCAAAGGATGGCTGGCTGGATTATTTGGAGAAAGACTGACTGTGCATGCTTGCACTGATAGCACGCCTGTGTCATACTACTTCTTGGGGCCATGACCACTGCACACCAGTAACACACCCTAAAACTTGCATAATATTGAGCGTTAACTGGTGCATGCTGTGTGATCACGTAGCTCTGTTTGAATCAAGCCTTGCCAGCTGCACCTCTCTCAACCATTTAAAGCATTTAAATCCACCCTTTACAGCCTTTTTAAAAAGTCAAAGAGGTTCAAGGATGATCGTGAGTTATTTGTCGCTGACTGACAAGTAGTTAAGTCCCTGCAGGGCAACTCAGCAAAACTGCTCCAGGCACCTAAAGCGACAACCTGTGAACTGGACCTGTTTGGTTCTAGTTATGCATCTAAACTATGATCTGAAAATGGAGTTGCCCCACCCGAGTGCCATGCTTTGTTAAGGTTGGGTGTGAGGTTTTGAATGCCAGTTGCTGTCCAAGAGTTGTTGTGCTGCAGGCCAATTCCTAATGAAGGCAATCAAATCATTACACCCAAAGATATGAAATGCAAAGCTGCAAATTTGCAGCATTTTTTTTTTTCGCAGCTCAGCAATAACGCAGATGTTTTTTGTTCCTGACAATAGTTGTATATGTGCATGGACAAATAGTAGTAATCATGGTTTCGGTGTCAAACATGCTGAAGACGTGCATTGCTGAAAAATACAGTGTCGACAAAACCTGTCTTAGCGTAGTCCACAGCGGCTTAATCTGTCATGTGACATGCAGTGATGAAGAGCATGCTACAAAACTTGATCAGTGTGTAAATCACAAAGACAGGAACATCTAAGGTATTCACTTTCTTGTAACTATCTCCTTTAGATGGGTGTGAACACAATTGTCTTGCTGTTAATGATGATGGCTTGTAAATATGCCTTTTAATTCTGTGCTGTGTAAGTTTATTACAAGGGAGTAGGCCACTGTATGTATTTTTAATGTATCATTTGTGCGAGCTTAGTAATCTATGGGAAGATGAGAAAGGGAAATGGATTCATGTTTTGCGTCTATAGTATAGTAAATTATGTTCAAATGTGATAGCTTGCAGGTATTTAAAGCGGGAGAGAGGACTTTGACGCACCGTGGTGAATCCTTGAGCAGCATACTTGAAGAGAATTCAGGCCTAGCTAGAAATAAAATAAATAGAAATAAATGAACAAGGTTTAAATACTGTTTTTAATTGTCATTTAGATTACTCTATGTTACTTTGTAAGGCTAAAAGCGTGTTCCTGGTGGCCACAACAGCCTTGTTTGCCTTAGTGTGGGATATGTGTATGAGTTATCAATTGTTTTCTCTTTCTCTGTCTTGCATATTATTTCACAGCATGATGTACATATACCTGTATCCTCCCCCTCAATAAATGTGTTATAGACATGTTTCCTAGGCCAAACATGGGCACCCCCATCTTGGAAAATTTGTGCTCCTGTCACGTCTCGGAAGTCTTGTTAATGTTTTCTGTTGATTCATGTCAGATTCTTTTATTTTGGTAGTGGCGTGCCTCCTAGAGTTAACTTTACTTCCTGCCCTTGCCAATCAGGCTGATTGCGTCCACCTGTGACCCTCTGTATAAATAGCCTGCTTCTAACCTTGTCCAGTGTCGGTTTGTCTGCTATTCTGCCGCGTCCTATGCCACATCCTTGTGTAAGCCCCTTTTTGAGAACGATTCATGTTTTTGAACCAATGCCTTTTTGTTTCTAGTGAAATCTACTCAGTTGATTGATGTCCAGCCGTTGCTGTGAATTTTTGTTGATAAATCTTTGTTTGGATTGAACTGTCGAGCATTTGGGTCCTTTAGTGCATCCTTGTCAGCTCCGAACTTCCGGTTTAGAAAGAACAACATGAACTAGGCCTGCAAGCAGGACTGAACGGGCCCTCGCAGTTTGGCGCAACTCGGACGCCACGCAAACTCGGACGGCATGCAGGTCGGGGTGGTGGCAGACAGCCCCCCTCTACATCTCCCAAGTTATGACTGTTCAAAATATGTGGAGAGAGAAAATGATGACAGTCATAATCACTTTCCTTTTGGACCCTTCTGCTTTACCCAAACCTCAATAATTTTCATCAGCCATCTCAACACGTCTTAAGGCTTCCCTTATGCAGGTTTGAGGTTGATTGATTTTTTTTTCCCTTAGAGAAGGAGTGTGTCCCGTAAAAAAGTGCATTTCCTGTTCCCACTAGGAGGCGCCAGGCACAATTGGTAAAATTTCAATCCAGTCCTGTTCAGGCTGGGATACCTCACACACATGCCAGATTTAAAAGAGATTGAAGGTTGTATGAGAGAGTTATCAGTCATTATCCGAATTTGTTGTTTCGCCGAAAAAATGGACGACTTTGGCACCTCGCCTGGGTCAGGCCCGTGAATGAAAACACACCATTTTGATAAATTAAGATTTCATATGTCTCATGAACAGTCTCGCAAATTTTGAGGATGATCAAACTAATTCCCTCCGTGCCAAGGTCTCAAATGTGCACACTGTAAATCGATAAAAATTTCACATTCAATCCATAATACCCGATTTCCTGTGGGATTTGGAATGTGTGTGCAAGAGACTTTTTGGAGCAGTTTTGCACAAGGTTTTGATTCTCCGAATTTCATCACTCTATGTTAAAAAAACCTAAATGGAGAGGCCTTTTTGAAAAATTCAAGGGGGCGCCACTGAGCCATTTTGTTACATTTTTTCGTAACATTGCAAGATTATCGAACGTTATCCAAAGCTGCATGTATGTGCAAATTTTGGTGAGTTTTTGTGCATATTCAAGCCTCCAAATGTAAACTCCTACTGTGAACCCATGAAAATTTCACATTCGATCCAAAATACCCGATTTCCCTTTGGATTTGGAATACGGGTGCAAGAGACTTTTTGGAGCAGTTTTGCATAAGGTATCTACTCCCCAAATTTCCTCGCTCTATGTTGAAAAAACCCAATAGGAAAAGCCTTTTTTAAAACTTCTTTCTGTCGCCACTAGTTGGCACTGTAGAGTTGATGCAAATGACCCCTACAAGAACCTTCAGTGTATAACTCTCAACAAACACGGGACGTTTGGCGCAGATATGTTGTATATCTGCCGAGTTATGACTGTTCAAAGTTTTTGGCGAGACAAATTGTTGACGGTCATTTTCATTTCCAGTTTGGACCTCTCCGCTTCAACGAAACCTCAATATTTTTCATCAGGCACCTGAACACATGTCTTGAGGCTCCCCTGAAACAGGTTTGAGGTCAACAGATTTTTTTCCCTTGGAGGAGGAGCCTTTCTCGTAAAAAAAGGCATTTCCTGTTCTCACTAGGGGGCGCTAGGCCTAATGAGTAATGTTTCAATGCACTCGTGTTAAGGGTGGGATACCGCACATACATGCCAGATATGAAAAAGATTGAACGTTGTGTCAAGGAACTATTAGTCATTTACTGAATTTGTCATTTTGCCGAAAAAATGGCTGACTTTGGCACCACGCCCAGGTCATACCCGTGAATGAAAACGCACCATTTTCAAAACTTAAGATCTCATATGTCTCCTGAACAGTCTCACCAATTTTGAAGATGATCCAACTAACTCCGTCGGCGATAAGGTCTCAAATGTGCACCCTGTAAATTGATAAAAATTTCATATTCGATCCAAAATAACAGATTTCCTGTTGGGTTTGGAATATGGGTGCCAATGCTTTTTTGGAGCGGTTTTGGACAAGGTATAGACTCCCCAAATTTCATTGCTCTACGCTGACGGACCCTAATGTTATAGGCGAATTTTAAAATTTCAAGGGGGCGCCACTGAGCCATTTTGTTACATTTTTTTGCAACGTTACAAAATTATCGAAATGTACAATTTTCTGCACGTATGTGCAAATTTTAGTGACTTTTGGTGCATGTTCAGGCCTCCAAATTGGCCGTTTTCATTTGCCCTGAAAATAAATAAATAAATAAAATAAAAAATAAAAAATAAAATAATCCTTTGCAAAAAAATAGGGCCTTCGCACGCTTAGTGCTCGGGCCCTAATTATGGTTTGAATAGACAGTGTGTTGACACAGTTAAAACTGCAAAAGCAAACCAGAGGAACCAACGGAATCTCCAAAAATAGATTCAGCACCCCGTAGATGAGACTCCGAGACTTTCTGTGCTGTGTGTGAACTCCTGGAAGCGCCTATATACAGTAAATGGTTTGAAGCTGAGTGTTTTGAACAGAGTCTAGCTTCAAAACGCCAGTGTGGATCTACCTCGCCATACGCCTTAAATCGAAACCAGCTGCAGACAAGTTAAGGATGCGGTTTAAACCTAAGGATATACCTAAAAGATTGTATGATTGTTCTTATCACTTCGTTGATCATTCGTGGACAAAATTACAACAACCTGTCAGCCTGTGTTAACATGAGGTGTAGATTGATACGCCAGCCACTTGAGTGACCCAAATGAGGTGAAATTATAAATAATATCACTGTACATTTGCTGGATGCAGAAGGGCAGACACGGATTATGTTGTTACAAGGAATTACTACAAGGTATGTACATGTAAACAAAAAAATAGTATGTCATTCTTTTTTACTGCAGATATTGATCGCAATAAAACATTTGGACAACATGATTCCATTTCTTGTTTTATTTAAAACTATTGGTGCATCCACAGCAATACAGTAGTTGGAGTAAATAATATTAAAAATCATCATAATTACAGTCATCATCGTAATAACAATCTCATACCTGACACATGAAAATGCAGGGTTAGGAAGAACATACCTTCCATAAGACAGCAGCAACATGGCTACAAAAACACCCGGTCTTAGTGGTGGTACGAGCTTGGTTCAACATCTGCCTTCATGAACATGTCGTCCTCCCCTGTCGTGATGATGGCAGATTGATACAGTATTTCCAAATTGTCTTTTTTAAGGGATTTTGATGTGTAATATTACTTCGTTCCACTGTTGTCTTGGATGGAGAAATTGTAAAACGGAAGTTGGGAGCAGAAATGTGGAAGTAAAACGGAAGTGCCTCGGAAACTTGTCTATAATATATTAAAAACTAATGCAAACCTCAGTGGAGCATGCATTATTACTGACCACAATCCACATTAAACTCACACATGATGAAGTCAAAGGCAAACAATGTTGACTTTCGGACTGGGATGTTCAGATAAGGCCTTTATTTTGGAGTTTTTGGACATTATCAGTACCCTACAACAATGGTCCTTAACCTTGCTACAGGTCACAAAGTCCATGAGCTTCATATGGGCATTCAACGAACACTTGGGAATTAGATAATAAAGGAAATACTTTTTTTTTTTTCAAATTCAAAACTGATATAAACAAGCAAGCGAATTCCTAAGAAAATTGTTGTACAAATTTCTTCACAATTTGAAAGCATGTTGAAAGCATGTTTAAACAGGTAAAAATTTAAGTCCACTCTGGCCGTAGGTATGTTGTACTATTTCATTCTCAGGAAGAGTCAACCTTCCACTGAGCAAACCAGTTTATCCTCCTATCAGATGAAGCAGAGGTGTCAAACTCATTTTGGTTCGTGGGCCAAATTTATGGCAATTATGAAATGGTTCATGAATAATTATTAATTTAACTATGAAAAGACCAGCTTATGACACCATCACCTATCCTTCACATATAGTACAAGCCATACTGTCCATTCCAAACAATATGGCCTCCAAGAAACAACACAAAAGCCCCTTTCAGACATACGCTGAACTTATGTCTGAAAGCAATTTTCTGGGTCGACTGACACAGAGATGACACGGACATTAACCATGTCGCGTCCCAGTATAATGTCTGGGATTTGTGAAAGCAGCCTTTTAATTACTGGGTCACAGCGTAAAGGCTGATGACGTAAATATCATGGGGGGCCAATTGTCATTTTCTCTTTGTTTGAAGTAAGACGAAAAGCGGTAAACAAATATCGCAACTATCAACATGGCAAACTGGAAAGATAGCTAAATTAAACTGGAAACATAACAAAATTAAATTGCTACTGGATCTTAGAGCCGAAGAAGAGACAGTCCATCGTCCATCTTTGGAAATATTTGATATATTTTCTTGCTGATGCCAACCAAAAATGTCCAGGTTATAAAACACGCCCCCTGCAAACCCTGCACAGAGAGCGCTGAGTTGCCAACACAGGACACGTCTGAAAGTGTCCAACCCAGGTAATTCCCAGTACATCTCACCATGTCTGAAAACCGTGACACGGGTAAACCCTCCGTCTTCTTAGGCTTAGGGTTTTTAGCAGGATATAAGTCTGAAAGGGGCTAAATACAGACTGTGTTGATTACTGAGGAAGCTCCACTAACTTTTTACATGTGAATAGAAAATTAATGCGGGAGTTCCCACCGAAAGATTTGACGAACAGAGGCCTCTCTGCAAGGCACATTAACTGTCGTTTTGTAAGCCAAAAGAACGTTACCATTTGTAATTGGGGTGTGGCTCCAACTTGGAGAATAACTAATTGTGTTTTTCCACATCCATTCAGGCTAGCCTTCTTTCAGAACTAATAAAGCCTGCTCAGATCAGACCCAAAATGTCTTCTAAGACAACCAGAAGATTTAGGACACCTCGTTAAATATTCAGTTCTTTATTAAGAAATGTTCACATATCAATGTTTAATCTTGGTTTTCTTTATCTCTGGAAAAGCAAGTGATTTAATTGCAGGTAAACAACAAAACTAACATTGTTTTACTCATTACACCAAATATATCAACAAAAATGCATATTCTAACTGAGGAAAAAGTTAGGACACCCTACAACCTAATGGCTAGTGTTACCCCCTGTGGCTGAAAAAACTTCAGTCAGGCGCTTTTTGTAGCCATCTACCAGTCTTTGACATTGGTCTGAAGAAAGTTTGCCCCACTCTTCAACGCAGAATACTTTCAACGGTGACTGACTGTTGAAGTTAGTGAAAACACCATGGTGAGATCAAAGGAGCTGTCTGAAGCCTTCAGAAAGAAGATTGTAGATGCTTATGAGTCTGGTAAGGGATTTCGAAAGATCTCAAAAGAACATCAAATCAGCCATTCCGCTGTCCGGAAAATAGTCTACAAGTGGATGACATTCAAAACAACTGTCAACATGCCCAGGTCTGGCTGTCCAAGCAAGTTCACCCCAGAGCAGACCGCAAGATGCTAAAAGAAGTCTCCAAAAACCCTAAAATGTCATCACAGAACGTACAGCAGGCTCTTGCTACTGTTGATGTGAAAGTGCATGCCTCTACAATCAGAAAGAGACCTCAAAAGTTTAACCTTCATGGGAGGTGTGCAAGGAGGAAACCTTTGCTCTCCAAGAAGAACATGAAGGCCAGACTGAAGTTTGCCAGAGTGAATGTAGACAAAGACCAGGACTTGTGGAATAATATTCTTTGGACAGATGAATCCTAAAATTCAATTATTTGGACACCAGAAGATAGGACATTTTTGGTGTAAACCCAATACAACATTCCAGGAAAGGAACCTCATACCAACTATGAAGCATGGAGGTGGAAGTGTCATGGTTTGAGGATGCTTTCCTGCAACAGGACCTGGCCAGCTCATCATCATAGAATCCAACACGAATTCTATCGTGTATCAGAGGGTGCTTGAGAAACCTGTGAGATCATCTGTGAAAAAATTAAAGCTGAAGCAAAACTGGACCCTGGAACATGACAATGACCCAAAACAAACCAGTAAATCCACCAAGGACTGGCTGAAAAGGAAAAAATGGAGAGTCCTGGAATGGCTGAGTCAAAGCCTAGATCTTAATCCCATTGAGATGCTTTGGGGTGACTTGAAACGGGCTGTACAGGCAAGAAACCCCTCAAACATCTCACAGCTGAAAGTATTCTGCGTTGAAGAGTGGGGCAAACTTTTTTCAGACCGATGTCAAACACTGGTAGATGGGTACAAAAAGCATCTCACTGAAGTAATTTCAGCCAAAGTGGCTAACACTAGCTATTAGGTGGTAAGGTGTCCTAACTTTTTCCTAGGTTAGAATATGCATTTTTGTTGGTATATTTGGTTTAATGAGTAAAAGAATGTTAATTTTTGTTGTATTTAATGGGGTTTCCTAATTTTTTCACATGATAAGTTAATTTAATTGCTGACACTGCGTTACAGGGTCTTCAACATGTTTTGCCACCCCTCCCACAAAAGTCAAGCTGCGCCTATGGATGGTTGGAAGTTTGACGACTTAAATGTAAAACCTAACAAAACTAATAAATTGGAATAGGCCCTCATTTGTTTACAGGAGAACACACGGTTATTGTGAGGCCAGGAGCCCTCACTTGTTTGCTCTCTATATTAAAGTTGTCCAATATTATTGGTTAGCCGATAATATCGTTTGATGAAAGCATTTTAAAATGATATCGGATAATATTGACATTGGTTTTTCATTAGCGGTTTTGAGACACTATACATGTTGTCTTCAAAATGAATGTAGAAGCCTTCTGCTTTCCCCTTTGTACAAGGGCTGGTTACAGCTTATCACAGCATTTATGCTTATTGACCATTAGATTTCTCCAAACTAAGACACTTGGGATTTCTTATATGAGCGGACAATCTCATACCTGTTAAGTTGTAGAAATTGCAAATAGGGAGATTTCTGTTTGCCAACAATCGCTAAGACAAAATGCAACCATTTTTTTTCAAGTTCATTTTGGTCACAACACTTGTGTAAAAATTAACTACACTGTCAAAGAACCTCTTTTTGGTGGCATCAGAGATAGTCTTCAACTTGCTCCATGTATTGTCTGGCATCATGTGATACTGCTATGTTGCCTGTGTCATGCCAGTTCTCCTTGTTCCTGTAATCAACATCTAGGATATCCTCAGCTTTCCTGATCACATCCATTTGCACAAATTTGGACATCAGCTTCCTCAGCAGCCTCTTCATCTCATCAACCATCACTCCAATTAGGGTTTCGTCAGACTAAATCAGCAAGATTAAAAACATTAATTACATCATTTAGAAAATTAATCATATTTGTTTTTAAAAGTATCTTTGTCATGGCAGTTTTTTAATTGAATTGTAACCTAGAATTGAAACTTTATATTTTTTGTTTCAGCACAGTAATAATGATATAATGTAATAAAGTGTATAGTATACACTTTAGCTTTAGCAAATAGCAAATCTAAATGATTAAACTTCAAGTAAGTAACGATACGCTTTCTCACTTAAATTCATATATTGTGGGGGTAGGACCGCAGTGGTTTAATATTCCATGATGTTTGATCCACGAAAACACAGAGTAAAGCAGCGACTTCTTCCTCGTCATCGTTCTCCCATCATTAGCTCTAATACTATTAGCATTAGGCTAGTTAGCTATCGCTGGCAGGTAAGACTTACGGCAATTACGTTGACGAACGTCGTTTTTTCCGAATACTGGAGGCCGACCAGGGTCAGCTCCATCTCTTCCTTCCAAAATATAGACTTGAACCAGTCTAAAAGCCGGTTTATTAGTGCCAGCATCTTGGGAAGTCAGTGGTGCTTCGCCTCTTCCGTTGTGCTTTTCCAGCTCTGAAGGGGAGGGACGGCAGGGAAGTCGGAGACGGCCAGGCTATTCGTTGTTGGTCACTTTCCGAATCGGGCCGAATGCTATCGTTACAAAACGGTGACAAACAAAAACGTAAAAAAAAAAAAAAAATTGACAGTTTTGGAAAATCGGGAGATTTGGCTTTCTAATCGTGAGGTGTGAGCATTGGGGTCAAAATCGGGAGTCTCCCGACCAAATCGTGAAACTTAACAGGTCTGCAATCTGCATTCATGGTACAAAAATTGAATAAACAATAAATGACTGAAAAATAATTCAGTATGTTAAGTCCACGACCGCATCGGGATATCGGTTAAAAAGTCATTATCGGAAAACTGTACTCTACAGTATACCCTTTAAAAGTCCCCATACATCTTGGCTGACAACTAGTAATGTGTCACCTTTAGCAAATTTCACTCGACAATTGTCATTTCATTTTGCTGCAAAACTTCAACCAGGCCACTTTACATTCCAAGAAAGTAGTCAGTGTTGAAGAAAGATCAGCAGAGTGCGCTACTGTGTAACTGGACAACTGTCATTGTCAGTTGAGCAATGTTGTTGTCTTTCTTTTTAACAACAAATTCGCACAATTGCCATTTTTGACACTCTATGCCTTGCAATTCCATTCAGGTTTTGAGCCTTTTCCACTTCCCTATGCTGTGATATCCTGCTTGCCGACTGTCGATCAAGTTAATTATATACTACTATCAAAATGACACTTGGAAGGGTTGGTGCTGACTGGGTGGGGTAAGCGGATGATAAGTACTCACTTTCGCTTGTTCAAACACGCCAGTATGCTGGTATGCACAAACCAGTCTCCTGTTCTATCTTGTATTTTTCTATTGTATTTCAAAATACATATATATATTGTTGTTTTACATTGACATTTGATTGAACAGTTTCCTCTTTTTTTTTAACCATTAATACATGCTGTACATTCTATGTTTGCCTGAAAATTAAGTTTGGAATTTTTATGGTGATGGTTGTTTGGTGACAAAGCAGTGGTTGCTAGGCACAACGACAATAACAGAATACCTGAGAAACGAAAGATGGAAAGAGCATTTAGTCACTATCATTTGTCATTCTTACATACAGGTGTTGAACTGTACACCGAAACATGAGTAACATTTCTGCTGACTCCAAACAATAGAGAAATCCTGATTCAAGACTCACTTTGAACGTATAAATAACCATAAATGTGAAGAATTGTAACATATTCATGCACAAATGATCACACATGCACACAAATAATCCTGGTTGCAATACCAAACAGGTTTCAGTGTTGACTGAGCAGCTTTAACCAGACACACCCTCCGCTGGCTGGCTAGTTAAGTCTCAGTTTTCAGTTGAATGAAACACAGCTATGGCTTTTTTTCTTTTGTTTTACTGTTGGTTATGGATGTGTATATTGAAACAAGTGCATGACCTCTGAAGAAAAGTAGCAAGCGATGATTCCAAGGGCCTGACAGACATGTTGGGTGGTGTCCGAAGGGAATGTGTGCACTGCTGGTTGAGCAGACGAACCTGCTTCAACAAGTTGTCAGCATGTTATTATGAGTGGCTACTGTGAAGTCCGCAGAGACATGTCCAGAGAAACAAGGCGACAACAGGAATGCGCTCGATTTCAAATAAGATTTGGCGATACATTTTTTCATAATCACATATAAGCGGCATGGAAAATGAATGAATGAATTGTTGCATGACCAATTTAATTCAGTCGAGAATAGTAAAAAAAAGTAGAAAAGAAATACAGCGCATATTACGGGTGGGAAACTCTGGGTTTCTCACAATACGATACGATTTGCAATACAAGGCTCACGATAACGATCTCGGGATATGACGATACAACAATTATCGACACATGGGTCAGGATATCATTCTAGGATGTTCTACAAAGCAACTAATAAACAGCAAAACAAGCTATTTTAATCCTTTTGCTGTGAATTAGAATGAGTTTATCACGAGTAGACGTCCAATCTATTTGAACTACGAGGATGGCAACGAATGAACATTCGTTCATTCCCTCCCTTGCACGTCAGTGGCAGCCAATGAGTGAACTTTGGGGCATTTCAGGTCATTTCTTGCTGATTTTCGGTTACTTTCATTTCCTTTTTTTTAACCTGTCCTGTTCAGTTGCTTGACACGAAGAATGCAAATCTGAGACTAGGTTCATACTGCAGGTCTTTATGCACGAATCCGATTTTTTCGTGTTTTTCCGACTCGAGTGAGGCATTAACTTGACAGTCTGAACGGGACAAGTCGCATAGAAGTGAACCATTTCAAATCCGATCTGGGTCACTTTCGTATGTGGTTTAAATCTGATCTCGGCCACATTTTTTCAGAATGTCACGGCGGTCCAAACTGTCAAGTCTCCCAAATCGGAATTCATGCAGCAATTATGTCATCATTGAGCGAATGATGCGGTGCAGCTGTATGATAGCGCCTAGCTTGCCTTGAACACGGCTTTTTGGGAAGGGTCGGGCTTGACAACAGTCATAAAAAAATAAAAATGGGTTAAGGATAAGCCTGAGAATGATCGGTTTTGTCTCTGCTCTATATGAGCAATATTTCAAGATTGCTTACACGGCCGAGAGTCGGGGCAAACTGTCTGTATGTCTTTGTGACATGCACGGACAGTGCGTGCATGCTATCGATCCATATAAACTTTGAATATAAGCCTAAACGGGGAATATTTCTGTCTGTTATATTTGTCCCCTTTTTGGAAATCCAAAATATGATCTCCCTGGAATGACGGATGACAGCCAGCAATGGTAAGTCATTTGTTTTGATGCTTCTGAGCATGCGGGTCTTCTTGCTCAGCGCGTGTCGGACTGCGCATTGGTGCGCATGCGTAATACTTGAACGGGGTCAATGGACAAAGGCAGTCTGTACGGGCATGGCAAAAAAACAGATATGACAGAAAAATCGGATTTGTGCATTAAGACCTGCAGTATGAACCTAGCCTCAGTGTCCGATTGGTCGGAACGGTTTTAATGAATCGCATTTGAGTATGACATAGTCCCATTGTGATTATTCATCGTACCTCGATTATTGGGAGAAAGCAGCGAACAGGAAGGGGTTATGGGGGACAGAAGAAAAGAAGGAGAGGGAGACGATAAGCACAAACAACAGCATAAATACATTGAACGCCTACACTAATATAAAAATAATGTGTAATAATGTAATCGTTAGCTAGTTGTATTTCCGGGTGACACTGTGTGTGGGGCCTGATGACCAAGGAGAAAGAGAGGGAGGTGTGTGTGTGTGTGGGGGGGGTCGTCAGAAAAATAAGAGATTGGAAGGGGTGGAGTGTACACAAATCCGCCATGTGAGGTGTAGAACGCAGTATTTGTGTGAATCCCTTGTGAGTGTCAGTATATTGGCATCCTGTTCTATGCTGTCTGATCGCTAATCCTGGCACCAAGTTTTTCTACTTGAGTGTGTCTAATTGCACCTAGTCATACGTGCCCAGCCAATCAGGGGGGAATAGCAACTGTCATCCCCCCTGGGATCCAGGGTGGGCCCCCAGGATGATGTGATGCGCCACCACCCCGCATGGAAGTTCTACCTAACCGCCTGTCCCACCACCCCTTGCCAGAGCTCCCCCGTGTATGTAGTGCGTTAAAAGAGGTGCGGGAATGGCGGGTCCTGCCGTGAAGAGGCAACCATCATGTCACCCCTCCCAACAGGTCCCATCCATCTCACAGCCTCGGTGTGTGATGCAATAAAATCAAGGGTGAGCCGGCCTGGGACTGCACGACCCCGTTCTGACTCTCCCCGGAGGCAAGAATGAGTATGTAGGTGCCTGCGTGAAAGTTATTTACAGTGCAAAGTGAAGAGTGCGTGAGTTAAGAGGTAGGCTCCTGCAGGTGTGGCCCCGTCCGCCAGAACCATCCGCCGCAGGGCTAGAAAAGCACCAGGGTCCCAAACCCCCCCGGCCCCTGACCATCCCCAGCACTCCCGCCCTGGCGTCTATGACTGAGTAAGAGACTCGTCTGAAATGGATATAGGACAGTTGCCCTCTCGCTTGGCAACAAGTTTTTTCAGCTAAAATATGTTTGTGTATGCATTTGTAATTAAGTTTAGAGCTACAATATGTGGAGTTATGTGTGAGCAATTTGCTATGACAATTGTAGATACGTTAGCATTCATAGTATTTAATCTAATTTAATCTCTTAAATTTATATTTTGATCAGATGAGATGGACGTTTGCACACCAATTGTTTTGTCTCAGGTGTTTTGTTGTTAAAATGTGTGTCGTTATGAACATAAGTGTACATATATGTGCTACAGCCAAGGGCGTAGATTTGCATAGGGACAGAGACATAACACCACCAACTTTTCAGGATTCTTAAATTGTCTCCACCAACTTTTAAGCAACCTCATTTTCATTATATAATGACTTCAGTTATATATGTAATTGGGATTGCCTTCCCACATGTTGTAAGGATAGAATCGACCCTACCATTATTAAGTGAATTACTTTTATTATGTTCAGGTTTACATTTATCCCTTTTCACTTGCTGAATGTGCCGGTTCATTTTTTCCCCTCAAACGTACGTTTGATTGGCTGATGACTTGATCCTCCACCCCCCGTCAAACAGGCGCACACACACACGCCGACACATCCCCGAAAGATTCATGTCGACAACATGCTCCACCTCCGCCCCCTTCGAAAAGGGTGTATATTACAAATTTTTTTCAGCCAGCAGCAGCAGCAGCCACTGTATGTAATGTAAAAAGACGTCAATGTTGTGGAGGTGGGAGAAACACCACAAATTTTGCTACTGAAAGTCCAACCTGCATCAGAGTTAGCATAATAATAAAATGTGTGAACATGCCAACCTGCAAAACTACTGCGTTCAGGCCAGCCTCCACAAAGAAAAACAAAGTCAAGCTAGCCGTCGCTCATTTGGATCATTGTTTGCATTGTGTGCATTACGGTAATGCAACGCAGAAATCGCGCATCAGAATTTCATTTATATAGTATGCCTCAGATGTAGATCCGTCCTTGCATATGTCAGATTTTTTATCAAAATTTTATTCCCAAATCACTTTTATATTACAATCCTTTAGTTTGAGTCTAGGTCCAACTAGAGCACCCCCGTTCTATAATAGCTCCCCGTTTCTTTTTTTTAATCAAGGGATTTGCACTTCAAAATGTTTCTTTAGTAGTTTTTGAAAACGAAGGTTTGAATCGAACGGTATATCATCTGAACCAATACACATGAAAATTCGCATATGTCAATACAGATTGATCATTTAGCTTATCAGATAATTAGGTTCATATTCAGGAGAAATGTCCCATCCCCAGCAAAAAGTGTACAAGCAGGTTATGCTGTTATATTGTTGAGATCAAATCTACGCCCTTGGCTACAGCTTTACAAATTGTCTAAAGTGAAGGAAGAAAAAAGCTTTGAAAACCACAATTGCCTTGTTTGCTGTCTGTCAAGCTGAACAACTTCACGTTTAGTGAGGACAGAACACGTTAATAAAGTCAAGAATAAGATACACTGTATCACAAAAGTGAGCACACCCCTCGCATTTCTGCAGATATTTAAGTATATCTTTTTATGGGACAACACTGACAAAATGACACTTTGACACAATAAGTAATCTGTGTTCAGCTTATATACCGTATTGGCCCGATGTAAACTAAAGTGCAATCACATCCGTAAATGAATGGCTTCTGGTTTTTAAAATGTAAATAAACCAATCTATTGTGATAAAACAACAAAATTGCAATAACTGCATTAACAATCAAAGTGAAGTCTAACTGTAACTGTATTCTTGAAACAAATCTGAATAAGGAAAAACATTGCGATAAATAATGCAAACTAGTTAAACCTGAGAGTAGCTGAGATCTGTCATGACAGAACATCACTTCAATGATATCTGGCGCCATCTAGCGTCGTAAATGGGTATAATGTCCAGACCACGAATATAACACCACCCCCTCTTTTTCAGTCTTATTTCAATGCAAGCACTGCGTTCTCGCCGCGGCCACGTTGTCGCGCCATTGACGTTTCTGGGTTATACTGTCCTACCGTGTTGGTCCTCATTATAGTAGAGAAGACGGAGTAAATATAATCAACACAAAGAAACTGAAACCCGATCGAATCACGGCCTCGAAAAGTAAGGGTTACATTACGTCAGAAACTCATTCGGTACGCCACCGTTCCGAACCGAGCACCACGTACCGAAACGGTTCAATACAGATACATGTATCGTTACACCCTTAGTTATTATTATTATCATCTAGTTATCGCAATATCCGCAATACCCCTGTTGTCAAAAACGTAAAAAAATTATCACTTTCTATCACTTCTATTCACTAACACTTTGTCAAGTAACTAATTACTTTTACATTCAGGTAACTGAGTTACTAACGCAATTACTTTTTGGGAGGAGTAATTTGTAACTGTAATTAATTACTTTTTTAAAGTAAGATTAACAACACTGCTGTTTACACAGTTAGAAAAAAAATGACTGGAGACAATGGCGGACGAGACTCCGGCGTCGTAAGTCGAAATCATGTATGTCGAGTCCGTCGAAACCCGGGGACTGCCTGTATCGTCACACCCCCTAGTGGACCCCACCCAAGAACTTGTTGAAACAGTTGCACCTTGCACCAGGTGGAGGTGCGTTACAATTCAGAATTAATGTTTTAAGAAAAAAACTTTCAATACATGCAAATAAAAACTTAAGAGTTAATGAATAACTGAAGACAGAGAAGTATTATAGTAACTTTAATCTGTGAAGCATACTGTGAACATGAACAAATTAGTGATAGTAAATACACAGAAACTGACTTGATTGTTGTCTGATCAGATACCGTATGATGCCAACATAGACGTTTTCCATTGTCTCACAAGAAAAGCTCGTTACTACTTTTTGGCTAGACATCGCTCAACATCTTCTCGTCTGCTAAAAAGCGAGTCATCCAGTTTGACCAGGGCTGGTGCCAGCGTTCCCATGCCTGGTTTCTTTCACAATTACCGTACATACTGTGTGTGTGTGTTTGTGTGTGTGCAGGGTAGGGCGGCGTGTGCGAGTGTGTGCAAGTGTGAGGGGTGTGGGAGGAGTAGATGCATTGACAAGGTGTTAAAGTCCATTCCTGCGAGCAGAGTAGATGGGATTGCGTCGGCATGCAAGTTCTGTCGACTTGTCAACTCTGCAAGATGTGTGAAAATCTGTTCGGATGGCAACTCAGCAATGCAGTCCAGCGAGTTGGTCGGAGCTCTTAAGCGAGAGCCTTTTATGCCACTCTCATTAATGTTCACGATTGTTCACATTCATCGTAAACCACATTCTCTGCTGTTGGCCCTTATGAGACTGTTCTACATATGACATGCGGCCTCTGTGTTGTAAGGGTGTGTCCCTCTTGCAGGTGGTGAAACGGTGAAGTTTAGATTACTATCCAAACCAGCAACACTCCCTCATAGACACACCCACATCAGGATCCTGGCACAGGTATGAAGGCGTGCGTATATGAGTCCACTCAGGCCTTGTTATGAGTCATATTTTCAATGGACTGATAATATCTTAAAAAGGCAAAGTTGACTTGAAAACACTTCAATGAGAGAACGTGTACCTCTGCAAGATTACGAATAGATAAGGCAAACATTCAGAAGTATACTGTATCACCCTTGCAGACATACTATCATTCATTAACATAACACAGTTGTAAACGTGTGCAAAAATTTCTCAAAGGGTTTTGCTTCGGCGGAATGGACATTGAATTTGTTTATTGGTTTCCATACAAGCAGTGCACTACGTATACCAGTTTAACCAGTCGCGCATTGAAGGACCAAAACTAAATATTTGACATTTCTCTATTCGTGTCTGGTATTTATGAAAATATCAGAAACATGAGTTAATGCAATCCCAAATGATAGTATAATCATTCAAAGAAAGAGTAAAAAAAAAAAAATTATCATTAGTAAGAATATCCTCCCTAAAATTTGCAAAGTATCCAGAGTGGCAAATAAGTATTTAGTCAAGGGAAAAAGACAAGCAGTACTCAATTTGGACATTTAGGGATGTATGTAGTTTCTAAGGGGTGTACTCACTTTTGTTGCCAGGGGTTTAGATATTAATGGCTATATTTTGAGTTATTTTGAGGGGAAAATAAATTAACTCTATTATATAAGCTGCACACAGACTACTTTTCATTGTGTCAAAGTGTCATTTTGTCAGTGTTTTCCCATGAAAAGATATACTTACAGTGGGGCAAATAAGTATTTAGTCAACCACCAATTGTGCAAGTTCTCCTACTTGAAAAGATTAGAGAGGCCTGTAATTGTCAACATGGGTAAACCTCAACCATGAGAGGCAGAATGTGGAGGGAAAAAAAAGAAAATCACATTGTTTGATTTTTAAAGAATTTATTTCCAAATTAGAGTGGAAAATAAGTATTTGGTCACCTACAAACAAGCAAGATTTCTGGCTGTCAAAGAGGTCTATCTTCTTCTAACGAGATCTAACGAGGCTCCACTCGTTACCTGTATTAATGGCACCAGTTTTAACTCATTACCGGTATAAAAGACACCTGTCCACAAGCTCAGTCAGTCACACTCCAAACTCCACTATGGCTAAGACCAAAGAGCTGTCGAAGGACACCAGAGACAAAATTGTAGACCTGCACCAGGCTGGGAAGACTGAATCTGCAATAGGTAAAATGCTTGGTGTAAAGAAATCAACTGTGGGAGCAATTATTAGAAAATGAAAGACATACAAGTCCACTGATAATCTTCCTCGATCTAGGGCTCCATGCAAGATCTCACCACGTGGTGTCAAAATCATAACAAGAATGATGAGCAAAAATCCCAGAACCAGGGGGGACCTACAGATAGCTGGGACCACAGTAAGCAAGGCTACTATCAGTAACACAATGCGCCGCCAGGGACTCAAATCCTGCACTGCCAGACGTCTCCCGCTGCTGAAGAAAGTACACGTCCAGGCCCGTCTGCGGTTCGCTAGAGAGCATTTACATGATCAAGAAGAGGGCTGGGAGAATTTGTTATGGTCAGATGAAACCAAAATAGAACTTTTTGGTAGAAACACAGGTCCTCGTGTTTGGAGGAGAAAGAATACTTAATTGCATCCGAAGAACACCATACCCACTGTGAAGCATGTGGGTGGAAACATCATGCTTTAGGGCTGTTTTTCTGCAAAGGGACCAGGACAACTGATCTGTGTAAAGGAAAGAATGAATGGGGCCATGTATCGAGAGATTTTGAGTGAAAATCTCCTTCCATCAGCAAGGACATTGAAGATGAGACTTGGCTGGGTCTTTCAGCATGACAATGATCCCAAACACACAACCAGGGCAACAAAGGAGTGGCTTCGTAAGAAGCATTTCAAGGTCCTGGAGTGGCCTAACAAGTCTCCAGATCTCAACCCCATAGAAAATCTGTGGAGGGAGTTGAAAGTCCGTGTTGCCCAACGACAGCCCCAAAACATCGCTGCTCTAGAGGAGATCTGCATGGAGGAATGGGCCAAAATACCAGTAACAGTGTGTGAAAAGCTTGTGAAGAGTTACAGAAAACGTTTGGCCTCCACTATTGCCAATAAAGGGTATATAACAAAGTATTGAGATGAACTTTTTGTATTGACCAAATACTTATTTTCCACCATGATTTGCAAATAAATTCTTTAAAAATCAAACAATGTGATTTTCTTTTTTTTTTTTCCACATTCTGTCTGTCATGGTTGAGGTCTACCCATGTTGACAATTACAGGCCTCTCTAATATTTTCAAGTGGAGAACAATTAGTGGTTGACTAATTACTTATTTGCCCCACTGTATATAGAGGCAAAAAAACATAGCAAAAACATTCTGTTTATCCACAACACTGTCGAAAAAAAAACATGATTGTAGTGCTGCAGTGATAAGTGATCACTTAAAACTACAAACAAGGTTTCCAGTCAAGTTTGCTCACCAAACATTTGAGTTCATACTAACAAGAAACAAATGTAAATTGTCACAAGGCTTGGGTGGCTGGAGCTGCTCAGTAAGTTTTTCTCACCAAACGCAAGCAGCAAAGCCTCGCCTTGAGCCAGATACACTGCAAATTTATAACATCTTAATCAGACTTTTTTTCTTAAATCTAGTCAAATAATTTTCTCCATCTTATTTTTTGTGTTAAAAACTAGTCAACAGATTAATGTGTCAGATTATTCCACTTACTTTAAGTAAATGTTACTATGGCTAGGCCTAGACTTCATAATGTATTGACGGGACCCTTGGCACGGGGCCAATAAATAGGGGGCCTGCATTGTTGGCGAGTTGTCAAAGCTGACCGAGTGGAATCACAAACAAAGAGCTTTTTTATTTGAAAATTGTTGTGAATAAATGCTTAAATGCGTGAATTCTTTATAGATATGGACGTAAAAAAGTCTCACTTGTTGGTTAAAAGCAAAAAAGGTGAAGTTAGCAATTATTTTACGTAAATATGTCGAAGTACAATGCTAGTCTATTAGTTAATGTAACTAGCGGCTACCTTATGTAAACAGAGCTTTTGCGTTGAAAATCTTTGTGAATAATGCTTAAATTGGCGAATTCTTTATTGATTTGAATGTAAAAAAGTCTCGATTCTTGGTTAAAAGCAAAAAAAAAAACAACAACTATGCAGTTAGCATTTATTTTACGTAAATATGTCAAAGTACAATGCTAGTATGTTAGTGAATGTAGCTAGCGGCCGCCTTTGGTAAACAAGGCTTTACCGGTGAAAACTCTTGTGAATAAATGCTTAAATCCCCGAAATCTTTATAGATATGGACGGAAAACAGTCTTAATTCTTGGGTAAATTCAAAAAAGCAAAAAACAACGTGGAGTTAGCATTTATTTTACGTAAATATGTGGCTGAGTGGTTAGCACGTCTGCCTCACAGTTCTGAGATCAAGGGTTCAATCCCGGGCTTCGGCCTTCCTGTGTGGAGTTTGCATGTTCTCCCCGTGCCTGCGTGGGTTTCCTCCGGGAACTCCGGTTTCCTCCCACATCCCAAAAACATGCATGGTAGGCTGATTGAACACTCTAAATTGTCCATAGGTGTGAGTGTGTGCGTGAATGGTTGTGTGTCTCATTGTGCCCTGCGATTGGCTGGCAACCAATTCAGGGTGTCCCCTGCCTACTGCCCGAAGTTAGCTGGGATAGGCTCCAGCGCCTCCGCGACCCTCGTGAGGAATAAGCGGCATGGAAAATGAATGAATGAATGAATGTCAAAGTACAATGCTAGTCTGTTAGTTAATGTAGCTAGCGGCCGCATTATGTAAACAGGGCTTTTGCGGTGAAAATTCTTGTGAATAAATGCTTAAATCCCTGATTTCTTAAAAGATATGGACGTAAAAAAGTCTCGATTCTTGGTTAAAAGCAAAAAAAAAAAAACCCAAAACATGCATTTAGCATTTATTTTATGTAAATATTGTCGAAGTACAACGCTAGTCTGTTAGGGAATGTAGCTAGCGGCCACCTTATGTAAACAGGGCTTTTCCGATGAAAATTCTTGTGAATAAATGCTTAAATCCCTGATTTCTCTATAGATATGGACGTAAAAAAGTCTCGATTCTTGGTTAAAAGCAAAAAAAAAAAAAAAAAAAAAAAAAACGTGCAGTTTAGCATTTATTTTACGTGAATATGTCAAAGTACAATGCTAGTCTGTTAGTGAATGTAGTTAGCGGTGTGGCATTGTCAACTAGTTGTCAGTCAACAAAGCATCACGAATGTTAGGAAAATATTTAATAAAGGTTTAAAAGTTACCTAGTGTTACTTTAAGCCCATATATCTAAAATGTGGTCATTTTTCAAATAATGTTTTGAACAATATCTATTTTTGAATTAAGAACATTTCTAACAAACAACCTTTTTTAAAGATCAAAATATACTAATTTATTGCTTAAAGTCAAACTTATTTTCAGCTTGCTATTTTTCTTATTACAATCTGAGTATAATTTACTTGAAGCGCGAGCAGGTAATTTTGCTTATTTATGGTAGCTTTAGGCTGAAAACAAGGGAATGTAACTAGTTTTAAGGAGGTGTGTTTTTGCAGTGTAGAAGCATTGACAGCACATGAACCTGTCAATTTTGTTAATTCGCAATTTCAGTCAATTGGCTGTAAACGGATTGCCATAATTGGCTGTCTGTTTTACAATGTGCTGCTGGAAAAACAGGGTGGGTATTGCGTTTGTCTTTTCAGTGAGCTATTTACTACAGCTCTGGTATGAACAAGTGAGAGTATCTGCAGTAATAGATCAGAAGAGCCACATTCATTGAATTTCTATTGCAGTTCATACACCCAATAAAACTCCAGACAAAAAATATGTATATGGCGGAAAACACTCAGGTGACTTGAAGTTCCGCTCTGAGACCTCCAATTTGGCCAAATTTCAAAATTGTCCGATATGCATGTGTGACACATCATTGGAAAGCTTAAAAATCTCAATTTTCTGGGGGAAGAAAATTTTTGAACAGGAGGGTATTTAAAACAAAACAAAACATTTAAACAGTAAAACCCTAAGTGGAGGCGAGAGCACGCGAGAGCAGAATTAAAGACGCCACGATTTTAACGAGATATTATCGCGTACTTACCTTGTTTCGATCCCAAAACTCCATGTAGCATGTCTCACCGACTGTCAAGACACAGCTTTGAATGGCCACAGCCAGATTTTTGGGGGATTTTATGGGTGAAACATGGTGATATAACAAGAGTCGCGATGCAGAAATCGCAGACAACAAGGAGTGGTTGAGATTTTCTTTTTCATATATTTGCCCTTTTAAACGTTATTTTTCAAATTTTCTTTGTTTGAATCGATTATTTATCATCCAACATATCGGGGAAAATGCGAAAAAACAAAACAAAATACACGATAGTTATTAGGTCGATATCCGTGACTTTTTTACAGACGCCAAATTATTCATTGTGACGTAATTTGTTTAAAAGTTTAAAATATGCGAGTGAATAATTTCTGTGAGTGAAAGTCTTTTTCTTTTTTTAAACTAAATATTAGACATCAGTTAATGATTCTAAGCTAAAAATGACAGACATTTCGAATAATAAATATTAATTGCTTACCTTCTTTTTATGGCTAGGTTGAAACAAAAGCGGTTGCGCGATGTCTGTAAACGTTTTTTTTGTTTTTAGGGTAAAACGGACAAATTAAAAATAGTTTGGGTGCTTAATGCGCCATGAATCTGCTATGGCAGCATATAGACATATTGTTTGGCTTAAAATACAGCAGTTTCTTTAAAAGACAAGTGCAAGAGCAGAAACTGCTTTTTCAGTCTTGTCTGTGTTTTCCGCCATATACTGTACATGTAAAAATATAGTTTGCTAGTCTCCTTGCTAGCTACACTCAGCGTGCCCTTAGGCAAGACACTATGCCCGACGTAAGAGGTACAGCACTGTTTGCACACCAATCTCTTTTGCATATGTGTGATCTGGCCCTCTGTGTAGTGTGCACAACAAAATTTACTGTGGAATGTGTGTTGAATTTATCTGTAATGGGTATAATAGATGAAAAAAAATGAAGGGAGAAACAAAAGGTTCCTTTAGATTTTGGTGCACAATTTTTTGAGGCAATAATTGCAATTCTAATTTTTGATGGCCTCTTTAAATGCATTGGGCAAATTACACGCATGTTGTTTTCAACTGATGTCAGTTCCCATTCTGTGTGTTTTTAATTGAAAGAAAAGTTGTCAAATATTTTGTCCGTATCAAGGGCGAAGGTTTGCATAGGGATTGTACGGACATAGCACTACCAACTTTTAAGGATGCTCAAATTGTCCCCTCCAACTTTTAAGCAACCTTATTCTAGTTATATAATGAGTTCAGTTATATAAAGGTAATTTAATTTGTCTTCCCATATATTGTAAGGATAGAATACACCCTCGCCCTCCCAATATTAAGTAAATTATTTTTATTACGCCCAGACTTACATATACAGTGTATCACAAAAGTGAGTACACCCAATACCAATACCAATACCAATACCAATACCAATACCAAATGCCAATACCAAAAGTTAATCTCAATACTTTGTTATGTACCCTTTGTTGGCAATAACGGAGGCCAAACGTTTTCTGTGACTCCTCACAAGCTTTTCACACACTGTGGCTGGTATTTTGGCCCATTCCTCCATGCAGATCCCCTCTAGAGCAATGATGTTTTGGGGCTGTCGTTGGGCAACACAGACTTTCAACTCCCTCCACAGATTTGCTATGGGGTTGGGATCTGGAAACTGGCTAGGCCACTCCAGGACCTTGAAATGCTTCTTACGAAGCCACTCCTTTGTTGCCCTGGCTGTGTGTTAGGGATCACTGTCACGCTGAAAGACCCAGCCACGTCTCATCTTCTATTTTGGTTTCATCTGACCATAAAACATTCTCCCAGTCCTCTTCTGGATCCTCCAAATGCTCTCTAGCTCTCTTCAAAAGCTCTTTGGTCTTGACCATAGTGGCGTTTGGAGTGTGACTGACTGAGATTGTGGACAGGTGTATTTTATACCGATAATGAGTTAAAACAGGTGCCATTAGTACAGGTAACGAGTGGAGCCTAGTGAGACCTCGTTAGAAGAAGTTAGACCTCTTTGACAGCCAGAAATCATGCCTGTTTGTAGGTTACCAAATACTTATTTTCCACTCTAATTTGGAAATAAATTATTTAAAAATCAAACAATGTGTTTTTCAGTTTTTTTTTTCACATTCTGTCTCTCATGGTTGAGGTTTACCCATCTTGACAATTACAGGCCTCTCTAATCTTTTGAAGTAGGAGAACTTGCACATTTTGGTGGTTGACTAAATACTTATTTGCCCCACTGTAAGTATATCTTTTCATGGGACAACACTGACAAAATGACACTTTGACACAATGAAAGGTAGTCTGTGTGCAGCTTATATAATAGAGTTAATTTATTTTCCCCTCAAAATAACTCAAAATATAGCCATTAATATCTAAACCCCTGGCAACAAATGTGAGTACACCCCTTAGAAACTACGTACATCCCTAAATGTCCTAATTGAGTACTGCTTGTCTTTTTCCCTCCAAAATGTCATGTGACTCGTTACAGGAGTGCTGTCAGCATTGCTGCACGGATTGAAGAGGTGTGTGGGGGGGTTTCATTCCCACCACCATGCTTGACTGTGGCCACGACACACTTATATCTTTATACTGCTCACCTGGTCGCCGCCACATATGCTTGAGACCATCGGAAACAAATTAATCTTCATCACATCAAACCATTGGACATGGTTCCAGTAATCCATGTGCTTTGTTGACATGTCTTCAGCAAACTGTTTCCAGGTTTTCTTGTGTGCCGTCTTCAAAAGAGGGTTCCTCCTGGGGTGATAGCCATGCACACCAATTGGATGTAGAGTGCGGCGTATGGTCTGAGCATTAACAGGCTGACCCCCCCACCTCTTCAATCTCTGCAGGAATGCTGACAGCACTCCTGTAACGAGTGACATGACATTTTGGAGGGAAAATGACAAGCAGTACTCAATTTGGACATTTAGGGATGTACATAGTTCCCATGCGGTGTACTCACTTTTGTTGCCAGGGATTTAGATATTAATGGCTATATTTTAAGTTATTTTGAGGGGAAAATAAATGAACTCTATTATATAAGCTGGACACAGACTACTTTTCATTGTGTCAAAGTGTCATTTTGTTGTCCCATGAAAAGATGTACTTAAATATCTGTAGAAATGCAAGGGGTGTACTCACTTCTGTGATACACTGTATGCCTTTTCCCTTGCTGAATGAGCCGGTCTCTTTTTTTTTCCCCACAAGCGCACATTTGATTGGCTGATGACTTGACCATCCCCCTCCCCACCCAACCCGGACAGACAACCCCTCACACAGCCCCGACAGATTAATGTCGACAACATGCCGCTTCCTCCGCCCCTTCGAGATAGAAGTTTTTTTCGGCCAGCAGCAGCCACTGTGAGTAATGTAAAAAGTAGTCAATGTGGAGGTGGGGGAAACACCACAAATTTTGCCACTGAAAGTCCAACCTGCATCAGAGTCAGCATAACATTAAACTGTGTGTACTTGCTAACCTACAATACTATGCGGTCAGGCTAGTACTGTACTGTAGCTGCTTATAGTCTGAAAATTACGGTAGGTCAAAAAGCTCCTTCAGAAACCTGTAACTAAGCAAATTTAAATGGCATGTGCAATAGTATGTATTATTAGTAGTTGACGATAGAGGCTCTAAGCTTTATGATGACAGATGTGCGTGGGTGTCTGTGTATTGTAGTAGTGTCTGGTGTTGCAAGGATGACAAAACCTTCAGTAATGTGCTTATCTATGAAAACTGTTGTGCATAACAGTGCTAGCAAAAAAAGCAAAGACAGAATATGCAATTGAAGAAACATTTACAAGTTTCATGTTTTTTTTTCAGCATTTATTTATTTAATAAAATTGTAAATGTGTGCAAAAATATTCTCTAAGGTCTTTGCCTCTCGGAATGGACATTTCACTGTGTTAAAAAAAAAAAAAAAAAAAAAAAACCTTTTCCATCATTGCTATAGTATTTTTTTTCGGTTTGTACTTATGTAAATGTCGGTCCACACATAATGTGAATTATGTTTTTTTTTTTTTTTTTTCCCAATAAACGGGATTAACTATGAGGAAGCCAAGACAAGCCTGCTAAACTGCACCTCCAAGGAATGTTCACACCTACTTTACACATACTGTAATGGAAAAAAACTTTAGATTGTTATCATACCTGCCTTAGTTTTGTTAGGATCAAATAAACCTATAACAGCCCATGAGAAGCATGCATTTTGGTGCATGCAGATTAAGAGTGCACATCTGTCAGAGGTTGCATTCATCTCATGTGATCCTTTAAAAAGACATACTTAGTGTTTGTTTATAGACGCATGCATTCATGCAGGGTTTATAGACTACACAGCAATATTTACAGGATTTGTGTGGCTTGTGACTGAATTGAAATATCATCAACAACAATATAAATTACGACTTACAAATGCAATAGTGTTTCTACATGCACGAATTAGATCATTTCCCTTTCCGATTATTTTGTCTCTACTACTGCAATTGTTTTAGCTTTCTAACATTCTGAATAAAGATGTCCCGATCGATCGGGATGCCGTCATGTAATTTTCAAAGTATCGGAATCGGCAAAAAAAATATCGGACATGCCTTTTTTTAATATATATATTTTTTTGTATTTAAATCGTTTTCTAATTGTATTTAACGTGACAGACAAAATGTCTTACACTCATACAGAGTATTTTTGGCTTAAAGTAGGGCTATCAAATTTATTGCGTTAACGGCGGTAATTATTTTTTTTTAATTAATCACGTTAAGTAATTAACGCATGCACTGCACGACCCACTCACGCATTATTGCGTTCAATCTATAAAGACGCCGTTTTACCAATAGATACAGTACCTGTCTTCAGAGTTACTAGATTGAAAAGACATGTCTGCAGCTCAACCACACCACAAAACTTGCACAGTTCTCGAAGAACAAGTCCAAAATACAATCTCATGTCCAAGATAAGATTTTGTCACAAGTCGCCCAAATATTTTCAACAACCCCCACATTTATCTCTTGCTTTGAATCTTTGAAAATAGCGCAACTTGCGAGGGAACGTGCTAAGTTTGGAATCAAGTTTTAGTTGTGCTTACACCTATACACCAGAGGGGTGTTCAAAAAGCAGGTTAATATGAAATCTCTGAGTAAGTAAAGTCTGAGATGCGTAACTCTAGCTGAATCTACTCAGAGTTGATTTAATCAATTGAGATTAAGACCAAGAGGAGCAGGATCCGGTTGGAGAGCTACCTTGCAGCAACATGTGCAAATGAGTAGATGAAAAGGTTCAGCATTCACACTGCACCAACTAGAGGCGTGCGAAATTTCCGATTCTTAGATTATTCGCGATTCAGTCGTGGAAGACTCGGGAACGATTCACAAATATCCAAATTCCAATTATTGAATTATACCAGGTAAAGCGGAAGTAAAACACAGTCAGCACTGTCTTTGGGACGCAATGAGGAATGGACCAAGAGTAAATTTCATGTTCAACTCATGCTGCTAGATAAAAAAAACAATCATACCTGACTACGGCCGACAGCCGCTACAAACAACGCCCAGTTGCTAGTTGCTACAAACATACGGCTAAAGTAGATATCATATATATGTAGAACTAGATGCAAAATGACAGACGACGTCGGTGTTAGAACATGTATTATTGAACATAGATGCGAAATGACAGAGTTTCCAGCGTAAGTAAACAGCCGTCATCTTATAGCAGTAGACCTCTCTAGAAGGCTCTGTTGTAGCGAACCTCATTAACTTTTTATCTAAAATACGCCTAAATCGGCAGAATCTTGTCTTGAATCTATCTTTAAATGATGAAATAGTTTTAAAACTTTGACAAAAGTAGACAGAAGGGAAATTATGGAATAACGGGAGCAATTTTAACAACTGCAACAGTTGATTCACAACATTAAATTAATTGAATGTTGTTTAAAGCTGCTGATACAGAATGGGGACTGGAGTTTTTTATTTACTGTTATTTTTGTATTTTGAACAATTTTGGAACTAATGTACAAAACATTAAAAAAATAAATAAATAAAAATAAATAAAAAATTTAAAAAAGGAGGGGGGTGCATCAATAATCGTTTTAATAATCGAATCGGAGCCTCTGAATTGTAATCGTAATCGAATCGTTAGGTGCCCAAAGATTCCCAGCTCTAGCACCAACCTACCTAACTTTTTGTGTAGCATGACGTGGACAAAAGGCACACTCATTGATTGGACAACTTTAGAAGAGGAAATCCATACTCCCCTCCCTCCTGGGAGGGGAGTATGGAGGGGCACAGCACCACGCTGTGACGCTGCGACATCACATAATATAGCATAGCATTATTCTTCCATGTTAAACTGTTTATAGTTTTTTATTTTTATTTTTTAAAATTACTGTCTATTATTTTGCCATGATAATATAACTGTGCATCTGTATGTCAACTGTCAATTTTTTTGTCAACTTACTGTTTTGTGAAACAGAAATTTGTTTGGATGTAAGTTTGAAAAAAAAAAAAAAAACGTCATGTAGCATAGTAGCAAAGCATACCAGGTTGCCGCTCGGCCAGCAGCGGGGACGCGCCCTCCCGACTTGAGTGAACAGGAGTATATAAAAAATGCATTGGAGAAAATTAAATCACAAAAGGGACCTCAAGTCACACAGGTGTGCAATCTCTTTCACTTGCATGACTGTTTGGACTGTCAAATTGTCGCCACTGCCAGGAGAGTGAGACTCCCCAAACCCTAGAGGCTCCGCCTGTCTCGGCTAGTCACTCTCACACAGTACTTTCAGCAACAGCATGCAAAAGACAGAACCCAATTCTGTGTGTCAAATCCAACTGCTTAGCGCGGCACAACAACATTTGGCCATGGCTAATCGTCTGTCATCTTGCCATTGTTGATTTTGAATAGTGTCCGCGCTGTACTTCCGCTAACAAGGATGCCCTGTCCCCGTGTACCGTCACAGCCCAGAGCATCACAGCTCCACGCTGTGACACTGCACATAAAGTTGCAAAAGCACACCATGTTCCAGTTGCTTTTACGAACAAAGCAGGGTGCCCTTAAATACGGAGCGAGACCCACGATTTTGAACGGACGAGTTTTGTTTTTTTTTTTGGTCCAGACTAGAGTTCGGATGCGCATTCACCTTTACAAAATTAGGCGGACTATCAGAGAAAAAGAACTCTGGTCCGTTTAAAATGGACCAAACAGTGCTAGTGTGAAAGCGCCCTCGGTGTTTCCAATATACAGTAAGTCGCACCAGCCATAAAATGAAGAACGAAGAAGAAAAAAACGCATAAGTTGTGTTTTTGGGGGAAATTTACATGATAAAATCCAACACATAGAGCGGATATGTTATCTTGAAAGGCAATTTAATATAAAAATACAATAGAAAACAACTTGCTGAAAAAGTGTACAGTATGATAATGTTACATGATGCATGAACAACGAAATACGAATATACCAGGACGCTCGGTCCTGGCTATACAGCGAGCTAAACTACCAAATGACGATACTGGATGTCCGAATAATTTGCTGACTTTATTTTGCCCGTCGTTATGACGCCATCATTTGAAGAGTGAAACAAAAAATAGAAATAATACAAATCAATTTCATCCTCGATACCAAACAGGTTCGCATCAACGTAAATTAGCTGCTATTACAGCAATGATGCAAACGGTTAGCATGCATTCGATAGCATTAGCACATCGTTCAAACAACCACACAACTGGCTCTAATTGTCCGATCACGGGTGGAAAACACACAACAACAACAGAAAAGACGATACACAAAGGCTTTGCCTCTGTAGAGATATTTTACAAGCATAAACAATGAACGTAGGTTCGCAGCCGTGTCTCTCGCTCTCTCGCCCACTCGCTCAGACACTGCGTAGCTGACCGCCTTCTCCTGGCGTGTGAGCGCTCTTCTTCTCGTAAACAAGTGCGAGTGCGCCCCCATTTGGGCATGAAAGCACTACAAACTAAAAGCATGCATTTCAATATAAAAAGTCAATAGTAAAATTGAACACACATTGCCAAAGGCAGAACGCGAACGTGGCCATAGCTATTAAGAATTATTCAGATAACTATAGGATCAAGAACATGCTAACCAGTTCAAGTTCAAACCAAGTTTACCAAACCATCAGTGTCACTCCAAAACACCAACATAACATTTACATATTACTGCTACGTACATTCCTCCTATTACTGCGTGTTTTTCTGCTTGTCTAAGGAATCACCGCCTAGTAAACGAACCCAAAAACCTCCCTGACCATCGTTAACATTGATTAATCAAAATGGTGAAGGCATGTGTGGTGGTTGGTTGCAGTAACAGAGAAGATAAACGATCATTTAGTAGTTGCTGTGTGCCGATTGTTAAAAGGCCAAATCTCTAAAGCAGCACGGTTTGTTTATCTCGGTCCATGATGCGTTTGTGTCGACAGCCGTGAAAACATCAATATGATGCCAACACGATCGCAGACATCATCAGACGGAGACCACGAAGCTCGTCGCAACGGTCGCGCAGCAAGAAGGTGGGCGCAACAACAGGTGTTGTGCCAAAAAATAGCCGCCCTGCGTGAAATGTCCCCCCTGATGGGAGCTCCCACACGGAAACGACTTTCTTGTACCGTGAATATGTATTATTTTACTCTGTTTGAACTAATAAATGTCATACCTGTGTGATTGTCATTGGGATATGGGCGTGAAAACCTGTAGACTAATACATTTTTGTTCAAAGATGGTTATGTGGCCCAGTCCACGATTTGTTACTAAAATACAGTACTAATATTTTGTGTAATTTAATTATTTAAAACTGATCTTACAGTTGTAAATCCATTACTTTAATGCATCCATGAAAACATTTGATGTTTTCACGTCAGTATAGCGTTATACATAAGCGTTCCCGTCAGGGGGGACATTTCACCCGGGGCAGCTATTTTTCGGCACACACCGGCCCGTTGTCGATCAAGTTTCATTTTACAATCGTGACAACGGTGACGCTCAGCTGACCAAATGTCGGTTTATATTCGGGCCGGTGCCGATTTTGGGTACCCGACTCCTCATCGTGAGATAAATTGGAGTATGATTGGAAATTTTGTGATCTCAGAACGAGCTCTGTTGCACGGGACGGGACAGGAAGGGAGGAAACATCAGTTTGGGCATCAAATAGGGATCTGGCGGCTGGATCGACCGAAGCTTTTCCAAATAACAGGTTTTATGCAACTCATCCAATGAGTTTACAGCGTCTGAAAGCACCGGGGCTTCCATAATTTGCAAGTGAATCCACCTTTAGAAACTACGATCATTGACAATACGGACACACAATGACGGAAAATGTGGCGGCACAATACAGCGATCACGTGATTGTGTGACGTTGGTGATTGGGGTCTATAGTCCGAAAAATACGGTCCTTTAATTCAGAGTTGACCGATAAACTCACAATTTAGTGAACCTTCTTTTTGGAATCCCCCAAATGCATGCATACCACATCAGCAAATTGTAATTATTCATGCATTTCTTGAGTAAACGTGTGCATTAAGATTTCCTCACAAAAAAGGAAAATATCAAAACACCACTTTCACATTGTCACTTCAGACTGTTCCAGTCGAAACCTGGCCTAAAGTTCTCAAAATATTACTGCTTAAGCCAACCTCCGAACCCTCAGCTCTTGTGCCTCAGGTGGCATTTCTCACTCTATCATTCTGGTTTCATGCTGAATTAACACTAGATAACCCAGCAGAGGCCGACTTGGCCTTTCCCAAGACAAATACTCCTAATATTCTCCTTATATATTCCCCTTCTCATGACACAAACTCAGCCTGTTACTGTTTTTCTCAAAGTTTTCACACATTTTTCTTGGACTAATTTTAGACACAATGACCACAATTTATGCTCCATGCCCCTGATTCAGTCCTTCTAAACTATAGACATTCCTGCTTTACACTCAAATTGCAGATCTAAAACGCTATATTCCGAAACAATGTATATATTTGAGCCATTTTTTTCTGTTTTTGTGTGTAGTGTAGGAGAAGTGAGTTAAAAACTGTGTGAAAAGTGTAAAACTCCATGAATACATGTAAATGAATAAATATGTAGCTTGACTTGAACTGACGCAAACTATCACATGACTAGTTCAACAGTGGTGTGTTCCTTTCCATTTGGGCCGCATACCAACACAATGTATTTCTAGTAGATGCATTTCCATATGAACGTTTTTTTTGTCTGTCGGACAACGACTTGCCAAAAGCATTTGGGTCATTTTGGCCAATTCTGGATTTTCCCAGGGGTTAAGCCATATCGGGCATTACTTGGGACTGTTAGGAGTACCAGAATTCCCTGGGACTTTTAGTGTTAAACCAAATCTGTACATACATTTTCTCCAAATAGTTGGTGGATAGCTGCCATTTTAGTTGGGGTAAAGTTCCACCGCATGGGAGAAATTAAAGGTATGCACATGTGAAACATTTGGAAAGCATTAAAAAGAATGCAGGCTCATTGCGACTGAACTTACACAGGGTTAAAAAAATGTGGATGTGGTTTGAGAACGGAAAAACTGGGTGTGGTTAAATCATGCATCCAGCACACCTGAGATGCACTCTTGCGGAAAATTATTTTCCAAAAAACAAGAAAATTTTGAATTAGAAAATATATAGTACCAATATAAGGGTTCAATGCTATACGTGAGGAACCACCCTGCAACAGTTTAATTTGCTATCGTTGCAAGTGACTTCCCTTTTGTGAGAATAACTTGCCTCAAGGCTTTTTGCTGAACAGCCTAAACAACAGAATGTTTGTCCTCTGTTGGTAATCTTACCTAATGATGACACATTGAGCAGGACATAGTATGCACATCAATTCAAACACTGCAAGTTGGTTTGAGTGGTTTATTGAATCGAATAGTATCAGCTATTTGGTAGGGAATTATGTTCTCCTTTTAGTAATGTGCAGGTAGAATTTTTTTATGCTGAACTCCCGGACACTCACCGTGCATTATTATTATTTTATTTATTTATTTATTTTTGAGTTCTTTCTAAAAACCACCGAAATTCAAAGAAAACTGCGTTTGGCACTGTTGTATCTACAGGTATAGCACACAATAAAACACAGCAGGTCTTACGCATGCATTATGCTACTGCATTGTTGTAACATAACTGTAAAAAGGCATACATAAGATTGAAATGATTTTCATTAAAGATTTTATTGTTTCAATGCTGTGCAAAATATCAGTGAACAAAAACACCAGTAACCCTGACCTCCAACTCCTCCAAGTTTTCTCATGTCAAATTGGTATACAGTGGGGCAAATAAGTATTTAGTCAACCACCAATTGTGCAAGTTCTCCTACTTGAAAAGTTAGAGAGGCCTGTAATTGTCAACATCGGTAAACTTCAACCATTAGAGACAGAATGTGGAACCTGTTTTTAACTCATTATCAGTATAAAAGACACCTGTCCACAACCTCAGTCAGTCACACTCCAAACTCCACTATGGCCAAGACCAAAGAGCTGTCGAAGGACATCAGAGACAAAATTGTAGACCTGCACCAGGCTGGGAAGACTGAATCTGCAATAGGTCAAACGCTTGGTGTAAAGAAATCAACTGTGGGAGCAATTATTAGAAAATGGAAGCCATACAAGACCACTGATAATCTCCCTCGATCTGGGGCTCCATGCAAGATCTCACCCCGTGGCGTCAAAATGATAACAAGAACGGGGAGCAAAAATCCCAGAACCACACGGGGGGACCTAGTGAATGACCTACAGAGAGCTGGGACCACAGTAACAAAGGCTACTATCAGTAACACAATGCAACGCCAGGGACTCAAATCCTGCACTGCCAGACGTGTCCCCCTGCTGAAGAAAGTACACGTCCAGGCCCGTCTGCGGTTTGCTAGAGAGCATTTGGATGATCCAGAAGAGGACTGGGAGGATGCGTTATGGTCAGATGAAACCAAAATAGAACTTTTTGGTAGAAACACAGGTTCTCGTGTTTGGAGGAGAAAGAATACTGAATTGTATCCGTAAAACACCATACCCACTGTGAAGCATGCGGATGGAAACATCATGCTTTTGGGCTGTTTTTCTGCAAAGGGACCAGGACGACTGATCTGTGTAAAGGAAAGAATGAATGGGGCCATGTATCGAGAGATTTTGAGTGAAAATCTCCTTCCATCAGCAAGGGCATTGAAGATGAGACGTGGCTGGGTCTTTCAGCATGACAATGAACTTTTGGTATAGACCAAATACTTATTTTCCACCATGATTTGCAAATAAATTCTTTAAAAATCTAACAATGTGATTTTCTGTTTTTTTTTTTCACATTCTGTCTCATGGTTCAGGTTTACCCATGTTGACAATTACAGGCTTCTCTAATATTTTCAAATGGGAGAACATGCACAATTAGTGGTTGACTAAATACTTATTTGCCCCACTGTACATATATACATCCTTCAATACTGTAAGCCTTTGTTTCCTTACATAACAACGCTTTCCCTCTGTTAACCTCTTACTTTCTTCTCCCGCAGCCTTTCCCAGGTTGGGTGTGTCACAGTTTGCCTTCTGACAATGCCTTCGTACCTGTTTTACAGGATTGGCCACTCCTGTTGTTCAGAGCCAGAGGCATGTAAGTAGGGAGTGACAGTGGTTGGCCAGTAAAAGTGAGAGGACAGGTTGTAATAATGAGGATCCTCCCCCATCAGCTCAGCTCAGGCATAAAAGCAAGCGGGCATTTCAGTCAGACACTCAGAGGGACTTGACTCTCCTTTGAAGCCAGCACATCTCCAGTTCTCTTCCCAGTCTTAACAAACAAACCCAAAACTCCAAGATGTACTCCAGAAAATCCTTTTCAATTGCTGGCTCAAGCGGCAGCTCTCGGAGATCCCTAGCGGGACCCACATCTGGTAGCTTCACCATCAAGAGAGCCAGTTACAATGTCGGTTCCGGTGCTGGTGGCTTTGGAGGTAGTGCTGTTGGTTTTGGTGCTGGCGGCTTAGGTTTTGGCAGTTCCTTTAGCTCTGGCTCAATGGTCAGCGGCGGTAGTTATGGGGGTGGAATGATTGCCCCGATCCAAGCGGTCACTATCAACCAGAGTCTGCTGACCCCCCTGAGTCTGGATATCGACCCTAACATCCAGGCTGTCCGCACACAGGAAAAGGAGCAGATCAAGACCCTCAACAACCGATTTGCTTCCTTCATTGACAAGGTTGGTTTCTATTGATTTCTCTTTGACTTGATGATGTTAAGTATCGCTTTGTATCGGTAGCAAACTTCTTGATAGTATTTGATAGCTTTGCCTGTATCTGCAGTACATTCAAGTCATCCAAACTTCAATGAATTTCACTGACTAAGCAGCAAAGCCACGACGCTTATCTTCCTGCTGTTGTATCCATCAATGAGTAACAGTTTGTAGGACAGGAGTGATTAGAAAATAAAGTCTGCTCAGTTTTAGAACTTTTTTTAAATTCCTGACTACGTCCAAGCTTCTCGTGGTGAACGCTTCCAGCTGTAATACCTTACATTAGGAAAAATGGAAAGCTGAATCAACTGCTTGTCTTTGTCAGCTTCTGCAATTTGATGAAGTTTGATAAACGCCTTTGCATCACAAAAATACAATTAGCGATAACATTTCATGGTAACACAACACATCATCATATAAAATTTCAAAGTAGTGCTAAATGAAGGTATTTGTAAGAGTTACTGCTGGGATAACAGGGAGTGTCTATTCAGATATGAACACAGGCTTGGCATAGAGATCAGGCAACACCCTTTTTTTCCTTGGTGCATCTCACTTATTTGCAAAATAGATTACAATAACTGACAACAACATTATAACCTTGTGTAATTCTTACACATAAAATATGATAGTGTCATTTCTATTCTATTTTAACAACAAAATATTGCTTCGTTTTTCCAGGTCCGATTCCTGGAGCAGCAGAACAAGATGTTGGAGACCAAATGGAGCCTCCTGCAGGAACAGACCACCACCCGCTCCAACATTGACGCCATGTTTGAAGCGTATATCGCCAACCTGCGCAGGCAACTCGATGGGCTGGGTAACGAGAAAGTCAAGCTGGAGGGAGAACTGAAGAACATGCAGCTCCAGGTGGAGGACTTCAAGAGAAAGTGAGTGGTTTTGATGATAGTGGATCAATTATTTAGAAAATAGCCTTTAATTTGTTCCCTGTCTAAAGGTATGAAGATGAAATCAACAAACGGACAGCTGCAGAGAATGAGTTTGTGGTCTTGAAGAAGGTCAGAATTATTTTATACTAGTTTTGTTCGTGTGTTTTATATAAGTTTGATTCTGGAAACCACTTTCAATCCTCTAAAATTCTGTGTTTCCAGGATGTTGACAGTGCCTACATGAACAAGGTGGAGCTGGAGGCCAAATGCGATGCTCTTCAGGATGAAATCAACTTCCTCAGAGCTGTCTATGAGGCTGTATGTCTACTTACCACTTGCTAATTTTGCCATTGTTAGCATCTGTCCAAAGACCTGATTGTTTGCAACAACGTGCGGTTTTGTAGGAACTTCGGGAGCTGCAGTCCCAGATCAAGGACACCTCTGTCATTGTGGAGATGGACAACAGCCGTAACCTTGATATGGACGCAATTGTGGCTGAAGTCAAGGCTCAGTATGAGGACATCGCCAACCGCAGCAAGGCTGAGGCGGAAAACTGGTACAAACAGAAGGTATGAGCAATGCTGACCACTGTTGCTTTATTCCACAGACTTGATATCACGTTGTATTTTACCCACCAGTATGAGGAGATGCAGAACTCTGCTGGACAGTACGGCGATGACCTTCGCTCAACCAAGGCTGAAATTGCCGAGCTGAACCGCATGATCGCCCGTCTCCAGAATGAAATTGAGGCAGTGAAGGCACAGGTAAAGATAAGTTAGCTAAACATCTTTAGGCAACATATTTCAGTAGAGAAAGAACTTGTTCAGACAATAAGCCAAAATCTGATTCTTAGCCCATTCAGATTAAAACTGGATCGCTGTTTTGCGGTCTGAACAGTCACAAAGCACATAAATCAGATTTTTGCAAGACGGATTGAAGCCACCTACAGGAGGTAGTTTCATATCAGATATACTGTAGACAAGATGTTTCTCAGTCTCCTGTCAAAATTGTCATTGGTGTGACCCAGTCTGAACAGGCCCAGATCTGATTTGGGCACTTGCTAAAAATCGTGTGAAAAGTCAGCCTTAAAAATTCAGATTTGAGGGAGAATCCGACTGGAATCAGACCTGCCTGAAGTCTGAACGCAACCTTTGTAATCACCTTTACGCAGAGGGCTTCCCTTGAGGCCCAGATCGCAGAAGCTGAAGAGCGCGGTGAGTTGGCAGTGAAGGACGCCAAGCTCCGCATCAAGGATCTGGAGGAAGCCCTTCAGAGAGCCAAGCAAGACATGGCCCGCCAGGTGCGCGAATACCAGGAGCTGATGAACGTCAAGATGGCCCTGGACATTGAAATCGCTACCTACAGGAAGCTGCTGGAAGGAGAGGAGTACAGGTAGAGCCAGCTTTCAATATAAAGTCTGTCATTGCTGTATAGTTAACATTGCTCACGTATTAATCAAAACGTGCCATTATTAGACTGGCCTCTGGACCCGCCAGTGCAACCATCCACGTGCAGCAGTCCTCAAGCGGTAAGCAATCAATCTTCTACAGTCATCAATTACATTATCATTTAAAAATCATACACAAACAAATCCCAATACTGTTTCTCTTGCACAATCTTCTTCAGGATACTCCAGCGGAGGCGGCTCAAGCTCTGCTGGATTCGGCTTTGGTGGTGCCAGCATGTCTAGTGGCTATGGCGGTAGTATGTCTGGTGGTTATGGTAGTACCGTCACCAAGTCCACAGTTTCCACAACCAGTTCCAGGAGATTGCTTTAAGAAGGAGAGTAGTCCCTCTTCACTTTCTGAAAACCTTCAATTGACCAAAATCGGTTTGTCCTGCCACAGTGCCACCATGGTGCAGGCATGCTAGTCCAAAATCGAGCCTTTTGCCAAATTATACCAGCTAAAAAAAACTGCTACCAAGGGTGTCCCAAGAATCTCTGGGTCCATTAAATACTCAGTTGCAACATTCATCGTAAATAAAGAGTTTCTGAAAACAAATGTGGCCTCAAACATGGGCCGGGTCTGTTGCGAATTGCAAAATGAGTCATATTTCTGTACTGACAGAAAAGAAGCCAAAAAGGAATGGACTGTTGTAACCATGCAAGGGAAACAAGCATGTTTTGCACACAATCTTGAGGAATAGATGCTATGAAATAGACAAGGAGATTGATTCAGTTCTCAAAGTCTGCAATTTTTAAATTTTAGTGCCAACACCGGTAAAGAGAACTGGAGTTGAAAAGTAGGAATTTCACGTTTACAATTTAGAATAAAACATGAGTTAAAATGTCTACTTCCATAGTCTTTTTATAGCACTTTCAAATATGTTCCCCTTCTTTTTTCAACATTTCATTGCCTTGATGCTTCAGTTACATTGACACCAGATTTATTTTGAAAAAACCCTCTGAGCTACATGATTGATGATATTTGCATCAGAAACATCACCAATAAAAATCTGAGTACCGGAACTTCTGTGTGTCTGAAAATTATTTCAAGGAGGGGGCTGCCTGGTGAGCATTGTACCACTTTCCTTTACCAGTTTACACAAAAACCTGCTTTTGTCTGATTCCAGAATACCATTCTTCTTTGATCCCTGGAAAAAAAAACAGCTACAACTAAAGATGTCCCGATCGATCGGCATCCCGATCGCGTCATTTTCAAAGCATCGGAATCGGCAAAAAAAAATCGGACATGTCTTTTTTTAACATATATATAATTTTTAATCGAATCGTTTTCTAATTGTATTTAACGTTCCAGAAAAAATGTCTTACACTCATCCAGAGTCTTTTGTTTTGGCTTAAAATAGGGCTATCAAATTTACCGCGTTAACGGCGGTAATTAATTTTTTTTACAAATTAATCACATTAAAACGCAATTACCGCATGCGCTGCACGACCCACTCATGCATTGTCGCGTTCAATCTATAATGTCGCCGTTTTATCTATATATAGAGGTAAAAGGTAGCGTAAAATGAGTACAGTGAATTTTGGCAGACTTTGGAGCCTTATTTTAATTGGCTAAAGCCTTAAAATCCCTCTCTCATCAATTAAAAATATCATGAGAAGCAATGTGGGGAAGAAAGGTAGTGGTTGATCTTTTTCTTAACACCCTATGTTATTTCCCAACGCAGAGAAGATATATCAATTGGTGCCACTACGCACAGTCATGGTTGCACTTCCCATCATGCATTTGGGCAGAACAGTTAAATGGCTACAGTATAATTTACTGAAAGCTCAACAAATACACTAGATGGCAATATTTAGTTACAATATACAAAGTCACATTTATCCTTTAAGAATTACAAGTCTTTCTATCCGTGGATCCCTCTCACAGAAAGAATGTTAACAATGCAAATGCCATCTTGAGGATTTATTGTCACAATAAAAAAATACAGTACTTAAATGTACTTAAATTGTACAGTACAAAATGTGTATGATCGGGAAAAATTATCGGGAATGATTGGAATTGAATCGGGAGCAAAAAAAGAAGCAATCGGATCAGGAAATATCAGGATCGGCAGATACTCAAACTAAAACGATCGGGATCGGATCGGGAGCAAAAAAACATTATCGGAACAACCCTAGCTACAACCCTTCCTTGACAAACTAAAGCACATCTAGACAACAGATTCATATTTATAATCAGTGGTGGATCTAGAAATATATTTATGGGGTCACGAGAAGGGGGCTGGAACTTTTTGAGGGTGGCAAATATTTAGTGATGGTACAAGACTTTATTGAGTTACAGATCAGCACCACTGGAGTGTGAAGCGTCCCCTGCCGAGTTACTCATGGGTAGTAAATTATGCACCACACCACACACCACAAATACCAAATGTGCATGAAAACAAAAACTGGACTGACAAGAAGAAAAGGCTCAAACACAGACAGAAAATGATTTATGATAAAATAACTAGACGCTTGGAACCTCTCTTCATGGATGACAATGTAAGGATCGAAGGACAGGATTGTTGGGACAGAAAAGCTATTGTGTTTAGTGAAATCAGTCCAAGATCTTTCATCGTTGAGACAGAGGATGGACATGAATTGAGTTATCGAGCCTTTGGACAATGATATC